>NW_020945014.1:8078847-8371011 GCF_900497805.2 Vombatus ursinus | reverse complement strand
AAAGAAAGAAAGAAAGAAAGAAAGAAAGAAAGAAAGAAAGAAAGAAAAGAAAGAAAAGAAATTTGTCATCACTTAACAAGGACCAAACATAGGAGGATAGAAGACAGGAGGAATAGATATTAATCTATGAGTAGAGAGAGGTTAGGGAAAGCATAAGGCATGTGATCATAGACTTAAGAGCTAGAGAGCACTTCAGGGGACAACTAATCCAACCTTCTAATTTGGTTAACTAGGAAACAGGCTGAGGAAGATTAATTGGCTTACAAAAAATCATGTAAGCAATAAAGGTCACAGGAAGGAGTTGATTCCTGTTTCTCTGACACAAGAACCATGGCTCTTTCCACTGTGCTATGAGCACTGTTTACTTCTCTAACACAACAATTAGGGTATTTGAGTAGAAAAGAACAACCCCAAGGAACTGGTTTGAATATTTGATGTCCCTCTGTAAGCAAGGAGTTGTCCAGCATGTCACTGTAGCATTTCTCAACAGACTATAAGTAGCAAATCAATCATGAGCAAGGAGGTGAGATAGAGAAGGTACATTGTAATCAAAAGACCTGGATTCAAATGTCCGTCTGATAGCTATGTGACCATAGATACATCAAATCAACTCTTTAGGCTTCAGTTTCCATATATGTAAAACTGCACTCCCTATGGCTTAAGGAAGTTGTGAAGAAAATATCTGGAAAGCCTTAAATCACTATGTAAATGTGGGCTATTATTATTAATCATTGATTTAGAAATTGTCTCCCTTCAGGACTTTATTTTACAAATGAAGAAATTGAAGTTCAAAGACTCTACCCAAGGTCACACAGCTGGGAAAGGGAACAAAGCTGTGACTGTTATGGTGCAGTGGAGTCTTGAATGTAGAGTCAGAGGACCCGAGTTCAAAAGCTAGCTCTGATGCATGGCACATAGGCAATTTTGGGCAAATCACTTACCCTCCATGGGTCTTGGATTTCTCACATAAGATAAAAGTGCTGGATTTTATGTCTTTTAAGGTCTTTTTCAGCTCATGGTCTGTGATACTATGATTTTATGTGAACCTTTCCAACTCTAAAATCTATGATGCTAAAACACTAGCATAAGTTCCTATGTCCAAAAATATCCCACTGTCCCCTTCCCCCCATCCCCATCCCATACATGCTGAAACAATTAAATGACAACAGAAAGGAGAATACTCTTGACCAAATATACCAAGGATGCTGGGACTGCCTTAGGCCTTCAGACTCTTATTTCTGTCCTTAAAATTTACCTCAAGTCCTCATCAAATGATGTCAGCACCACATCCCATCGCCATCAAAATTCATTTCTATCTACCACAAAATCATGTCTATACTCTTTCCAGGATTCCCAAAGACTCCCCAGTAGATATGTTAGGGCAATCAGTAACTCCTACACCCCTCACAGCAAGATTGCGGGATGTGATGATAAGAATCTTTGCCATTTTGCACATAGAAACACCTGTGTTCACCCTGTGGCTCCTAGGTCTGTGCTGTCCCAACTTCCTAATATCACTGATTGATCATTCATGGACAAAGTTCTTCTCCTTCAGATTAAAGTTCTTCCCTGTCTATTTTTCAGTGGAGAGAGAAAGAGAAAAGTAGGGAGCAGAACAAGATTTTGAAATATTCCATAGCAATTTAAATCTTCTAGGACAGTATTTAGACAGAATTTCCAGCACATTATATCTAATTAACAGTTAACAATTTCTACCTATAATTTTTTTGTTTGTTTTTCCCCAATTTGGCTGTTAACCTGTCATATCACCTAGTGAAAGACAGGCCTGGAGAGATTTTCTCTTACTCAAAGTATATGTGCATTTTGGAACTGCCAAATGAATTGAAGGGTCCTCTGCTAGTATACAGAAAAGTGATCAGATGATCTTGAAGGATGACGAAAATGCATGTGTCACTGAGATAAAACCATCTAAGAAATGAAAGGGACAGCAGTACAATGTGTAGAAAATGTGGTTGGGAATGTTGCTTCTGTATATCACTCCTCAGGGTGTGGATAAGTCCCCAAAACCCCTTGATGAATAGCTGCTGAGGTACTGACAACTGTAGGCTGTTGACAAGGAAATGTGGGGAATAGGAGATGCAATTAGGGGCAGAGACTCACATGGGGAAATTAAGCGATCCTGCATTACCCAGACAAAGGGGAATCAGAGGAGGGATTTGCATTTCTGGATGGGGAATAAAAGGCTGTACTTTTGTGCCTCAAGAGTGTGCCCACACGTGGGACACCTGACCTTGCTAGACTGTTAATAAAAAGTTGTTGGGTTTTTTTTTCCTGGTTTACTAATAGCTTCCTGGAACTTTTGTTGCTTATAAGTGTGACCAGATGTGGGTGATCAGACCAATGTGAGCTCAGAAGGCTATATCATAGGTTGGGTACAAATAGTCCACATGTACATTTGGAGTGAAGATGTCTCTAAATTTGTGCATCTCACATTTCTTTTGAGCTACTGCAATTCTGCTTTGCTCATGGAGTACAGCAAGTTCTTTGATAAGGGCACGCTATGGTGGGTAGTTCTATACCTATGTCTCCCATGTCTCACAATCAATTCCCACGTTTTGAAGAGAGACCTTGAGAATGTCCTTGTATCGTTTCTTCTAACTTTCATGGAAGCACTTGCCTTATGTGAGTTCTCCATAAAATAGTCTTTAGGGCATATGTCCTTTTGGCATTTGAAAAACATGGCCAGCTCCTGAGAACTGTGCTCTCTGCAGCAGAGTTTGAATGACTGACAGTTCAACTCAAGAAAGGACCTCATTGTCCAGTACCTTATCTTGCCAAGTGATCTTCAGAATCTTCCTAAGACAATTCAAATGGAAGCAATTCAGTTTCCTGACATGGCGCTGGTATACTGTCCTGGTTTCACAGGTATAAAACAATGAGGTCAGTACAACAGCTCTGTAGACCTTCAGTCTGGTAGTCAGTCTAATATCTTTTTTTCTCCTATACTTTCCTTTGGAGCCTCCCAAACACTGAGCTCGATCTGGCAATGCATGCTTCAACCACATCATCTATGTGTACATGCCTGAAAAGTATACTGCTAAGGTTAGTGAATTTATCCACAGATTCAAAACTTCTCCATTTGCTGTAACTGATGGCTCTACATATAGATGGTGTGGTGCTGGTCGATGTAGTACCTGTTTTCTTGGTGTTAATTGTTAGGCCAAAATTATCATAAGCAGCAGAGAATCTATCCATACTTTGTTGCATCTCAGCTTCAGAGGCTGCACTTAGTGCACAATCATTTGTCAAATATACGTAGGGTCGTCAGCCCTTTCTGAAGCCACATTAGCTCGCAGGTAGATAGATGACCATCTTCCAGGTGAAGGATCAGTCTATTAAGGAGGATTCTAGCAAGAATCTCTCTCTCTTAGTCATTGCTAAAATAGTAGGGTGGAGTGGGGATGGGGAACATAAGGAATAAGCATTTATATTTATCTACTGCATCAGGCAGTATGCTAAGCACTTTTTTAATATAAATATCATCTTATTTGATTTTCAAGTTAACCCTGCAAGATAAATGTTAGTATTATCCCCATGTTACAGTTGAGGAAACTGAGGCAAACAGACGTTAAGTAATTGGCCCAGGTCGCACAGTTATCAAGTGTCTCAAGATGGAGATCTCAGCTCAGGTCTTTCTAATTCCCAGTCAAGTGCTTATTGTCTGTGCCACCAGTTGCCTCTTGACCATCATGTATTGCTTTAAATCCTGGATATGCTAAGTATCTTTGGGATATAATGTTACTGGAAATCAGTTTCCTGACCTATAAGATGGGTGAAATAATGTCTGTCTTACCTACCACTGAGGAAATGTAATGATGATATGAAGAAATGCATTAGCAATGATGACTGATAAATTGATTTGTGCCTTTTTATGTACTCTTCATTGCCATGCACAGGACCCTATATATATCAGGGGCTTAATTAATGGTGGTTGAAATGAAATAAATTATTCACCTTTATACCCCTCTTGGTCCTAAACTGAGGGCCTTGCAAATTATAGTTACTTAATAAATGTTCCTTGAACTAAACTAGAGAGCAGGAAGATGAATTTAAGTATTCAATCACAGCTGAAGGACTTTCCTTACTCAGAGATTTGCCACCAAGAAAAAAGGCTACAGTTTTCCAATTATGAGCCAGTGAGCTGGATTTAAGGTCCTAGGAAAATCCTAAATGAGTTGTTAAAGGGATAGAGCATCTAGAAAAAGAAATAATGATCACAAAGAATTAGCATGGCTTCATCATGGACAGGCCATACCAGACTTTCCGTTTCTCAAAAAGTTATTATGTAACTAGCAGATCAAGGAAGTGTTGAAAATACGGTTTGTCTAAATTTGATTTAAAAAGTCTCTATTATGCTACCTAGCTGCCAAAAGTCTGATCACTTCCCCCCTCTGTTTCTCAGTTGCCATCCTTAGCAAAATAAGGGGATTGGTTTAGATCATTATGGAATATTAGAATTGGAAGCAATACTAGGTATCATCTAGTTCACATCCCTCAATTTCAAAATGATGGAAAAAAATGGGAAGAAAAGGCTGAGTAATTTGCCCAAGGTCATACAGATTGTAAGTAACTAAGGTAGCATTTGAACCTGGGTAGGGTTCCTCTGACTCTAAATCTAGTGCTTTCCCCACTGTGCCATATTGCTTTTCTTGAGGAATAGCAGGAATTAAAATAGGTGCCCTGAGACAGAGAACTGTTCTCATTATTTAAGCACTTTTTTGCTGACTCCATAATAGAACAGGAACCTCCATAACTCTCCCTATTCATGTCGCCTGGAAGTATGCAAATTGACTAATGAAAATGAAACATCTCCTGCAGAGTGTATGCCATGGCTGTGGTTTTAATTACCCAAAGACATAATCATTATGTGCAGCAAACTAGAGAGGGCTCGGTCACACCCCCTCTACATTAGATAAACACAGCCTTTCAGTGTGCGCAAAATTAGTGGTGCCCTACAAACATTTTCATTACTCTCAATGCACAGCCACCAGCCAAGACAGCAAGTTGGCATAGGTTGAGAAGAATCTCACAGATACAGGTGATTTCCAACTTCAGAAAAGTGATAAAGTAATCCAATGTTATTTTTCTTGTGTTTTCTTTTTTATTTCTTTCTTTTTTTTTTTTAACTTTTACCCCAAAGGTAGTAGTTTTCCTTTTTTAGATGCCAAGGTTTGGCAGTTTCCTTACTCACCTTCATTATTCTAAGAAAAATAATAAAATAATAGATTTTGTTGTTGTTGTTGAGTCATTTCAGTCATGTCTGACTATCCATGACCCCATTTGAGGTTTTCTTGGCAAAGATACTAGAGTGGTTTTCTATTTCCTTCCCACCAAAAAATAATAGATAGCATTATTTGTAAATATTTAAATGTTTGTGAAACACTTTACACAGTTTCTCATTTGGTCCTCAACAGACCTATGAGGTAGGTAATATTCTCATTTTATAGATGAAGAGAGATTTCTAGGTCACATGAGCAACATGATAAAGGATCTGACATTTTCTTTGATCCTTTGACCTCTCAAACCTCTCCAAAATGAAAATCATGAAACTTTACACCCACAACACAGCAACTGTAGCAGTACCTACAGTTTAGAACACCTGAAATCCAAAAGAAAGTTTAAAAAATTTTTTTTAAAAATGAACTTAAACCCACCGATTGACCTCAGCTCGGTCATTTTAGAGATGAGGAAACCCTACATCACCAGCATTAAGTGGTTCAGATCAGTCAGACATTTTTCAGTCATGTTTGACTCTTCGTGAACCCATTTAGAGTTTTCTTGGCAAAGATACTGGAACGATTTTCCATTTCCTTTTCCAGCTCATTTTACAGATGAGGAAACTGAGGCAAACAAGGTTAAGTGACTTGCCCAGGGTCACATAGCTAATAAATATCTGAGGCTGCATTTGAACTCAGGTCCTCATGACTCCGTTCAGCTCTCTATCCACTGTGCCACCTATAGCTCAGATTTGAAGCAGGAATTGAACTGGGGTTTTCCTGACTCTTCAGTTCAGTTTTCTATCCACTGTTCCAACTAGCTGGTTGAAAAGTCCCAGAGCAGAGTATGATGATGTAGGCTTAAGACCCTGCTCTACCATTTATTAACCTATAACACTGGACAAGTCACCTATGTTTCTGGGGCTCAATTCACCCTCTCTCAAATGGGAGTAATGATAATTCCATGCCTTTGGAAATACTGTGAAAATTAAGCTCCATATGGATATGAACCTCCACTGAAGGCTCATTGTGGGGTAGAGGTGGTGTGGAGATAAAAAAAAAGTTAAAAATTAAAAAAAAAACAATAGGCCAATTCTGAGAGGCTCATCACCAGCTTGGCTGAAAGATAATGAATTTTCCAGTCACAACTGCTCTCTTGGGCAATCTAATAAGTTATAGAAGAATTACAATCTTTATCTTTGGAGAGACCTCTCTTATCCACAAAATTTCTAGTCCTTAATGTGCTGATCATAAAGTACCCATATCAGGGAAATGTATACATTAATAGTGACAGCTCGCATTTCTTTGGTCCTTTAGATAACTTTCCTTACAACGAACCACTGTGGTCTTTTATGAAAATGATATAATAATCCCCATTATGTAGCTAAGAAAATAGTCTAAGAATATTGATGAAGGGGCTTAAACCAGGTTCTACACGAGGAGTTCTTAACCTCTCTTTTTTTTTTTTTTTGAGTTAAGGACCCCTTGGGCAGTCTGGTGAAACTTCAGAATGTTTTTAAATCATAAAATAAAATGCATAGGATCATAAAGGAAGCCAATTACAATAAGATGAAACTATCAGAATTTTTTTCTAAGTTCATAAACCTCAGATTCTAAGGCTAGTCCTCTCTGACTATCCCTTGCTGCATAATCTCAGAAACTAAACACTGAAAGGCTTAGAATACAGTTCTAGCCTTCCCCCAAATTGCTGCTTCCCGTTGAAAATGCTTAGTCCTGGTGGCTTTCTAACTTTAATAGTATTTTGTGGTTGAACAAGGCACACTGAGTCACAGCTAGAAAAACAAACCAAAAAAACCAAAACAAAACAAAAAACATTCTCGCTTGATAGGTGACATCTATTATTCCAACCAATCCTGTCAGCTACAATCCTTGTGTCCCTTGTTTGTCTGCTTTCTAATTAATTTGGCCTAGAGTTCTGCCTTTCTGTTGATTCAGTCATATCTAACTCTTTGTGACCCCATTTGGGTCTTCTTGGCAAAGATACTGTAATAGTTTGCTATTTCCTTCTCCAGTTCATTTTACAGATGAGGAAACTGAGGCAAAAAGAAGTTAAGTGATTTGCCCAAGGTCACACAGCTACTAAGTGTCTGAAACTTGACTTGAACTCAGGTCTTCTGGACTTCAGGCTCAGTGCTCCATCCACCATGGCACTAGCTGTTCCAGATTAGGATGCTGAGACTCAGAGAAGAGTCATCCAGAAAGAGTGCCCCAGAACTACCTTCCTCACAGAGTTGGTAAATTAAATGTGACGATGAGTAGAACATTTTTTTCTTTTGTAAAGAGCGTTTTAAAAAAACATTATTATCCTTGTTATGAATTCTTATTACTATGGTAGACAGACTCACAAGACTGTAATGATAATTCTGACCTTGGAAAAGATCTGGCCTATTAGCAATTAATCAACAACATACATACTACACACACACACACACACACACACACACACACATATAAACATATATATGTATAAATGACATTGTTCTAGGGTGCACTTCATCAACATAAACTTATTTGAAAAGATGACATTCTGTTCCCCCTCCACAACCACTCCCCTCAAAAAAAACAGATGGAAAAATTACAGAATATGAAGGCTGGAATGAATCATATAAATCATTTAGTCCCAATTGCCTCATTTTCCAGTTCAGCAAACAAGGTTCCCGGCAAGGACTGTAACCACTATACTACATATGCCAGCACCTCATTAGAATGGAGGTCGGTCATTGTGCTCAGGAGTCACCTGAGATGAAGACAGAGTAGGAAATGAAAACACTGAACTGGGAAGTCTGGAGCCCTGGGTTATAGGCCCAGATTTGCTACTACTACTGAGTCTTGGTTTCCTTATTTCTAAGATTTGGGGATTATAAACAAATTGTATGACATGACTACATCTCCCATCTCCATGCCTTTGAACTGGTTGTCCCTCTTAGGATGTTCTCATCCCTCAGTTTTGCATTTCAGAATCCTTGGTATTCTTCCATATATCAGCTCATAAAGGTCTTTCCTTCTGCATGTGACCTTTTCTGGTTCTGCTCTCCTACCTCCCACCTCCTAGTACCTTCCCCTCCAAGGTTAACCTATCTCTTTTATAGGTATTTTATTTATATGTATATATGAAAGTGTCTTTTCCATTAGGGGGGCAATTTGGAACTACACCCAAAGGGATATAAAACTGCATACCCTTTCATCCAGCAATAATACTACTAGGTCTATATTATAAAGAGATTTTTAAAAAGTAAAAGGGCCTATTTGTCCAAAGATATTTATAGAAGTTCTATTTGTGGTGGCAAAGAATTAGAAATTGAGGGGATGCCCCATTAACTGGGGAATAGCAGTACAAGTTGTGATGTATGATTGTGATGGAATACTATTGTGCTATAAGAAATGATGAGCAGGATTATTTCAGAAAAACCTGGAACGACTTATACGAACTGATGCAAAGTGAAGCGAGCGGAACCAGGAGAACATTGTACATGGTAACAGCAACATTATGTGATGGTCAACTTTGAATGACAGCTGTTCTCAGCAATACAATGATCTAAGACAATGCCAAAGGACTCATGACAAAAAATGCTATCCACATCCAGAGAAAGAACTGATGAAGCTTGAATGCAGATAGAGGCATACTATTTTTCACTTTCCTTATGTTTTTCCTGTTTTTTTTTTTCTTTTTTGATCTGTGTCTTCTTTTACAACATGACTGATATGGGAATGTGTTTAGCATGATCACACGTGTATAACCATATCAAATTGCTTACTGTCTTGGATAGGAATGAATTTGAAACTCAATATTTTTTAAAATGAATGTTAAAATTGTCTTTACATGTAATTGGGAAAAATAAAACATTACTTAAAAAATGTCATCTCAGGGTGGCTAGGTGGCACAGTAGATAGAGCACC
This sequence comes from Vombatus ursinus, assembly GCF_900497805.2. NCBI lineage: Eukaryota > Metazoa > Chordata > Mammalia > Diprotodontia > Vombatidae > Vombatus > Vombatus ursinus. Next base: position 8,361,856 of record NW_020945014.1, on the reverse strand, counting down.
GGGCCTGGAGTCAGGAAGACCTGATTTCAAAACCGGCCTCAGACCAGACGCTTGACACTTACTAACTGTGTGACCCTGGGCAAATCACTTAACCCCAATTGCATCACCAAAAAAAAAAAAAAAAGTCAGTTCTTTGAGGCAGACTCACTTTTGCTTGTGGAGCATTAGGGCCTAGCACAATACCCACACCATAGTCAGCACTTACTAAATGCTTAGGAAATAGATCATAAGAATGGCAGAGAGAGATCTGCTGGACATCTATGTCAAAAGCACAACAGCTTGAAATTTCTTGGTTTACTTTAAAAGATGAAGTAGGTATAGCTAATAAACAATTCATCTAAAACAGATTGGGGTTATGGGGGCATTAGTTGATACAATCTCAACATGAGTTAACAGTATGATACTCTAGCATACCTGTTATCTCATTGATGTGGGCTTTCTCAACAATGGCATGGTAGGGCAATCAAAAAATTCAATGTGATCTTGTTCAGTCATTCAGTTGTATCTGACTCTTCATTACCCTATGGATGATTCCATCTTGGAAAAGATACTGGAGTGGTTTGCCATTTCATTCTCCAGCATGTCCCCATTTTACAGATGAGGAACTGAAGCAAATGTGGGTTAAGTGACTCGACCAGGATCACACAACTATTGAAGTATCTGAGGCTGGATTTGAACTCAGATTTTTTTTGATTCCAAGTCCAGTGTTTAATCCACTGTACCACCTAGATACTCCAAAAAATGTGATCCTAAGCTACCTTAAAAGAGGAATAGTACAAAGGACTGAGTGGGTAATATCACTGTACTATGTCCTGATTAGAATACATCTTGCATACTGTGTTCAATTCTGGCTGCCACATTTTTAGAAGGGACATTGATATTCATCAGGATGATAAATATCTTGAGGTCAAATTACAGGAATTTGGGAAGTTTAATCTAAAGATTAAAGGAGACTAAGGTAAAATGATAGCTTTTTTTCAAGTGCTTGAAAGTCTCAGAGACTGGTTTGTTTGTTTTGCCTTCCTTTGTATCCCTATCAATTAGCAAAGTACTTGGCACATAGTAGGCATTTAATAAACACTTATTGACTGACTGCCAGATAAGTGTTTGAAGGGATTAGACTTGTTATTCTTAACTCCAAAGGACAGAGTTAAGAGCAATGGAGAACAATGTTAAAGGGGCTAGTGCAGGCATGATATAAAGGTGGAGGAGGGGGAGGAGACACGGGGCTGTATTCCTAATTACCAGAGCTATACAAAAGTGGGATCTCTCATGAGAACAACAATAACAACAACAATAATAATCACAATCTTAACCAAGGTTCATTTAATACTGTAAGATTTATAAAGCACTTTGCAAATATCGCATTTGATCCTTCCAATAACCTTGGCAGGTAGGGTTCTATTTTTATTCTCATTTTATAGATGAGAAAACAGAGGTCAAATCGTTTGCTTAGGCAGGATTTGAACTCAAGTTTTCTTGACTTCAGGTCCAGCACTCGATTGAGTTGCATCTCTGGATGCAAGCTAGAAGACCACTTGTCAAATACGCTGTTTATGGGATGTTGTTATTCAGTCATTTCAGTCATGTCCAACTCTTTGTGACCCCATTTGGGGTTTTCTTGGTAAAGATACTGGAAGGGTTTGCCATTTCCTTCTCCAGCTTATTTTATGGATGAGGGGGTTGTCAGTGGCCATACAATCCAAATACCTGAAATCCATACATAAAAAAGAATCCTCTCCATATTGTCTCCACAAGTGGTCATTCAATCTTTGCTTGAAGACTTCCTAGGAGAGAGAACCACCATCTCCTCCCAAGGTAGCCCATTCCACTTTGGCATGGCACAAATTGTACACATAAAATACAATATGTACATTGTAATAGTGCTCCTTCCATACCAGGGTGCCTCCCATTACTAAAATAGGTCCCTTTCATTAAATAATTTTCTAAATGACTTTTAGTTTCTCATAATTGTGACCATTTAAAAGGTTCTACTTTAGAAGAGGATCCTTTGTTTTTTGTTTGTTTGTTTTGTTTTGTTTTGTTTTTCCCCAGGGAAAGAATGTCCTGCCATGCCCCTAAGTTATGACAATAGCTATAGAATGGATTTATACCATACTTTGGGATATGCAAAGCATTCCACAAATATTATCACATTTTATCTTCACAACAACCTTGGGAAGTAGGTGCTATTATTATTATTCCCATATTACAGATGAGGAAACTGAAGTAGATGGAGGTTAGGTGACTTGGCTAGGGTCACACAGCTAGTAAATGTTTGAAGCCAGATTTGAGTCAAGGTCCTCATGATCCCATCTTCAGTTCAGCATTTCCTTCTTGGCAAAACTTAGCTATTCTGTCTTTAAAATAATCAGCGCTAACTATCCAGACACCTCTGTTCAAGAATTATAACAAAAGCTCTTATTTATATAGTACTTTATTGGGACAAAGCATTGTCCTCATCAATAGTCTTCTGAAATAGCCAATGTGTTTGTAATTATTCACTTATTACAAAAGAGAAAACTGAGACTGAGAGAAATGGAATGGCTTGACCTAGACCATGAAACTAGTGACAGGGAAGGCCCTTGAACTTAGGTCCAACTGGGAATAACCAATCAGTAAGCATTTCTTTAAGCGCTTACTTTGTGTCAGGCAATGTGGGGATACAAAAAAAGGCAATAATATTGCCACCAAAGAGTTTACACACTAAGGAGGGGAACAGTATGCAAATTAAAAAATACATATAGAATTGAAAGGTTCAAGTGGGTGGGAGAATTGGAAAGGTTGCCTGTAAAAGTTAGCACATTAACTGAAGCTTGAATGAAGTGAATAATGTCAAAGGGCAATGGTGAAGAGTGAGAACATTCCAGGCACAAAGGATGGCTGTACAAAGGCAAGGCGATGGGGGACGGAATTTGAGGAAATATTTAGTACAGCATCTGGCACACAGTAGGTGATTAATAAAAAACTTGTTGACTTTAATTTTGAATAGCAGTCAGGAAGCTTTCCCTGGACTGGAGAGTGTGTGGAATTAGGGTGAGAAAACTAGACCAGGTTGTAAAAAGCCTTAAATTCCAGAGGATTTTATATTTGAACATTCACATATTGTCAAACCAGGTGTAATGTTCAAAAAAGATCCTTTGTACTAAATCAGAGTGGCTAAATAGGATTCATTATTTTTAAGTGGGGTTGCGTAGGTAATATTCCTCATTTAGGACCATTTTGATTAAAAGCCAAACACTTCAAAGATGATTCCTTTATCTGAACCTCTCCATGTGACATTTCCAATTAGCTAGGAAGAATTATGGAGAATTGTATCTAAAACTCTCCAGAGCCTCTGTGAGGTGGTAAAAAGCATGATGGGAATTTCCTATTAATTTGGATGTTTAAAAAAAACACTAATATAAACACATTTGCTTTTTTCACTTTTTCACTATAAAGCAGGGACCATTTGATGGATGAAACAAAAGCTGATTTTGTGGGTACAACAGAACTAGTTTGTATCCAAGGACAATGTCCCCCAAGTGAAAATGCCATTCTATGTTATGAGGCTTCCTTATAACAGATTTCTATGTTGATACACCAACTACTCTGTGTGTGTGTGTGTGTGTGTGTGTGTGTGTGTGTGAGTGAGAGAAAGAGAGAGAAAGAGAAAGAAAGAGAAAGAGAGAGAGAGGAGAGAGAGAGAGAGAGAGAAAGAGAGAGAGAGAGAGAGAGAGAGAGAGAGAGAGTATTATGACTTGTTCAAGGTCACCCAGTGAGTTATTGGAAGAGCCAGAGCTAGGACCAAAATCTGACTCACAGGCCAGTATACATCCCAGTGAGCAAAGTATCTTCTTTCCTTTCACGTTTGAATAGATGTTAGCCAGGGGAGGACCAACATAATCAGTCAATTCAATAAACATTTAATAAGCACCTACTATATGTCAGGTTGTGATTGTGGTTTGTCCTTCATTCTCAAAGAGAACCATGATATCAGGGAGACGATGACATGACTTGCAATTGAATTTGATTTGAGTGAGGAAGGGCTCTGCAAAGTCACTCACTTTCTCCTTCAGAATCATCTGGGTCCAGTGGCCAAATATCAATCAGGATGACTGAAGATGGCCCAGGATGCAGTGGGGGACCTTGATCTTTTTAAGCTAAGGTCTTTTCAAGTTCTTACTTTGAATCAGGCAAGGCCCATTCAATGAATAGGCCTCTTTAAGAAGTGAGTCAAGGGGGGCAGCTAGGTGGCGCAGTGGATAGAGCACCGGCCCTGGATTCAGGAGGACATGAGTTCAAATCCGGCCTCAGACACATAACACTTACTAGCTGTGTGAACCTGGGCAAGTCACTTAACCCCATTGCCCAGCCAAAACAAAACAAAACCAAAAAAAAAAAAGAAGAAGAAGAAGAAGTGAGTCAAGGGATGGTCCCTTTAATCAAAAAGAAAAAAAAAATCAAACTGGAAGGAGAAGACCTTCAAGGTGGCACTGTGGAAATAATTTATACAGCCTGGCATCTTACTCAAGATGACCAGGAAAATAAGAATCTTCTTCCCTAAGAAAAAACCCATCTCAACCAGAGTTAGCTCTACACAAAGGGAGAAGAAAATTGGGTTTGGAGTGAGAAGACCTGAATTGTATCTCTGGCTGTCACACATACTATCTGTCTAATGTTACCTTCTTGGAACTTTAGGGTCTTCATCGGTAAAACAGGAAAAATGATGCTTACAGCACCAAATTCATAGCTCTAGTCTATAAATCACAATGTCCTCTACATGTTCTTATCAGAAAGGCTCTGCTTCTCTCCCTCATGTAGCTGTTTTCCATTTCCCATCATGGTTATTTGTGTATGCATTGTACCTTTCCATTCAGCAGAGCTTCTTTTCACTCATCCTTTCATTTTCCCCAGGCCTTAGCACAGATGTTGTTTGCACATGGCAGGCTCATAGAATAGCTACAATGAGGATCAGAGGAGAACTCAGGCATCATCTAATCCAACCTAGTCATTAAAAAGATGAGACTGTGTGAACTTCCACTGAACTGAATTTAAGGTTTAGAAATCACTTAGCTTTTAATGCCCCCTCGAGGTAGGAAGTACACAGGTGATTGTCCTGATGCAGAGATATGAGAAATCATATAGTAGTCAGAACAATAATGGTGACAGTGACAGTGATGATAAAAAAGATGATGATGCTGAAGATGAAATACATGATAACAATATTTTAGAAATATATTTCAAAGCCCTTTTCCAACATTACTACTTTGAAACTGCTCAGCAACTTGCGAGGTAAGCAGTAGAAGCATCATCATTCTCATTTTTCAGAAGAGAAAACTCTGAGGCTTAGAATGGATCCTAGGGGTAATAGAAGAACCTTAGATATTTGACTTCAATTCTGGAGTTCCTTCCCACTGCATCCTACCTTCCGTGTCTATTTTATATGGATAGAATCAGGGCCCTCCCTTCTTCTTTGGGGTCACCAAGGTACAACCCCACCTCTCCTTCCTACCCCTACCTCCCACCTCCCTCACTCCAAAACACATACTATCCAGGGTTTCCACCACAACCTTGGCAAGCAGCCCTACCCCTCTCTGCCTCTTTTGGGTTTTACTGAACTCCACAGCAAATGTTTCACCTGCCTGTTACTCTTCCATGCAAACAAGCCTATTTGGTGTTTAGGCAGTTTTAATGGGCCAGGGCGGTGGAGAAGAAAGGGATTAGATTATATTCATTTTAAAATAAATGTGTCTTTCCCACCCCTCAGAACCCAAGCCACGTCCACTCCACCCTGGTCCCCTATGCTTCCAACTGACTAAATGTTTCCACTTAATGGAGATGGAAATTACCGCTCACAACATTATGGAAACTAATGACTGCAATTTTTCTACGTTGCCCCGTGATTCCCTGTGTTATCTTTTCTTGCTCCAATGAACAATGACTGGCACATGCTTGTTTGGTATTAAAAGGTTTATGGCAGGTAGCCTTAACAGGCAAATGCTTTCTGTTTGAACACTGGAGCAAAGCCTCTGTTTCCCTATGGAAAGCTATTTTTATAATCCTTAAGCAGTAGGAGGCCATACACTCTACTAGGTAGCATTGTCTCGGCTCAAGAACACAGCCTGGCAGAGGCATGATTGACTTTTCTTCCCTGACCTGACAGAAACCCAAAAGACTGAGTCCCCAGTCAGGGATTGTGGAGAGAAAGGCAAAAGGATGAGAACAGATTTGGCTTGATGACTGTTCTTTCAAATAGGGGAAGTAGAAAATCCACAGTGGTGCAGAGAATGACTGCGGAGGATGCTCTGAGGGAAGCATAATTTCCAGTGACATAATTTTCAGATACATTAAGTTCCAGCGCTGAGCCCCCAAACACCATTCAGAAAGCATCTCAACTAGTCTTTATCCAAAGCAAACTATGTAAAACTAAATTCTAAAACCAACTCCTTCACTGGAGTTACTGTAGAGATACTGGGAAAGTTACTTCCCTAGCCTGGGACTCAGTTACATCCTCTGTAAAATTAAGGGGTAGAATAAGATTAGGTGTTCATAACCTAAGATCTATCAACATAGATAGATAGAGAAATAGAGAGAGAGTTATACACATATATACATTTATATACATATATTTTTGATAACCGCATTTCAACAAAATTGGTTTTCTTTGTAATTCTATGCATTTTATTTTATCCATTTAAAAATATTATTCTGAGATGGAGCCCATGAACTTCACCAGATTGCCAGAGGGGTTCAGGACACACACAAAAGCTTAGGAAGTGCTGTGTGACCTTGGGCAAGTCACTTAACCCAAATTGCCTTTAAAAAAAAAAACTTAAATTAAAAAGGGCAGCTAAGTGGCGCAGTGGATAGAACACCAACCCTGGAGTCAGGAGGACCTGAATTGAAATCCGGCCTCAGACACATAACACTCACTAACTGTGTGACTGGGCAAATCATGTAACCCCAATTGCCTCACCAAAAAAAAAAAAAGGTTAGAAAGCTTAGAATAGATGATCTCTAAGGTTATTTCTAGCACTAATTCCATAATAATACTTTAACTGCATGAATTCCAGTGTAAAAGAAGCTTCAATTAGGGATCTTAGAGATTATCTAATTTAGCCCCTTGAAAACTTAAATCATTCCCCCAACTCTCTCCTGAAACTCACAGATGCAAAATAGAGCAGGGCCTAGCAAATCTACTTTAGAGTGCAGCATTGTGGATAGAGGGTTGAGATTTGTGGCAGGAAGACCCAAGTTTGGAAGCTACCTCAAACACTGACTACCTGTGTGGATAAGTCATTTAACATCCCAGTCTCAGTTTCCACATCTGTAAAATGAAGATAATCTTAGCATCTACCTTACAGGGCTGTTTTGAAGATCAAATAAGATAATATATGAATAATACTTTGCAACCCTATGATAATTGTAAAATTTCTATTGTTTGATGTTATAGTTATCACGATAAACCTCCAATATGGAGGTACTTAGGCTTAGTGGTCCTAATGCCCACGAAAGCATATAGGCAAAAATAGCTTGTATTTTTCCAATGTTAACTCTTTTTGATTGAACTCTTACCCTGTTGTAGGGACCTTGAGTCATTCCCTTGCAGCTTCAGTTAGACATTAGATCTTCCCTTCAGTTTATGATTCTAATGAAGAAATTCCCCTACCTGAACTTTGCTTGAGCCTACACCTGGCACCAATTCCCTGTTCTCAACCAAGTCTATTGTTAGGGTATATATCTTGTCACCTGAACCCCAACTTTAAGCATTTTCCCACTCCAACACATCTCCCTCACCCTCAGGTTGGAGTGAGGTTGTATGAGTATGTAGGGACAAATCTCTATTTATAGAGCCATAGTGTGTATATATGTTTTTATGTTTCCTACTTTCTGTATTACATAATAATAAAGCTCATGATTGTATCATCTTCCTGAGTACCAATTTTCTAGAAATTCTCAAACCCAGTTATTTGCTTTAACCCCAGTCCTGTGACCAAATAAAGCAAGACCTTGAAACACTCCATAAATGTTAGCTATTCTTATTTATTTATTATTACCATTGCCTCAGATTGGGGTGATTTACTGAGCTAGAGGCAAATGCGTATACTCCCACTTAAAGCCTGAAGGCTAGAGTGACCATTGAACACTACAGAGGCAAGAGGTCAATCATCAATCAACAAACAGTTATTAAACACTTACTGTGTGCCAGGAACTGTGCTAAGCCCTGGGGAAGTAAAGATAGGAAGGATACATTCCTTAGAGTTCCCACATCAGATCCTTTGCTTTATCCACACACATGAAATATGCTACAATAGCTTCTTAGGGATGCTGGGAAGTGACCTATTGACATCACCTGTACCCTAGAATCTCTAGAATCTCTGGATTCCCAATCCCTGGAAGCAGAGACCAGCAGTCTCTGGGCTTTGGTGTGAGGCCAAAAGTTAATATCCAAGCATGACCAAAACTGGATCCTATCATAGGTGATATGCACACTGATCTGAGGTCCTTTTTTTTCCCTGCAAAGATGCTAACTCTTGTCACCTATGAAAAGTCTAACTGAGTAACTGACAACACACATCAGTAACACATTCAGGCTGAAAAAGGGGTTTGGACTAATCTTCATTAGAATTGGCCGAGAACAGCAAATATATCAAAGATCTCTCAATCAGCAAGAATTTAAGTGCCTAGTATGTGCTCAAGTCTATACCATAGATGGATATGAATATATGGATTGTGGATGTAAAGCCTGAATTCTATAGAGGAGATAACATACACACAAAAAGTGTAATTAAAATGAAATGTATGTGATGAATGACTGATTCTTTTAAAAGCACTATTAGGTACTTACTGCATGCCAAGCATTGTGCTAAGTGCTAGGGATCAAAATACACAAAGACAGAGTAAATATGAGGTTATTAGCAGGGGGTAGGGCATGGGAGGATATTAGTAGCAAGAGAGATCAGGAAAGGCTTCCCAGTATGAGGTGTCACATGAACAAAGTTATGTAAGAGACAAAGAATTCTAGGGAAAAGGTTAGGCAAAGAGGCAGGATATGGAGTACCTCTAAGCATCAGTGAACCATCTGAGGACCAAAGCGATGACATACAATGGAGAGGGCACTTTATGCAGGTCACTTTGTTTCCTCAGTCATAACTTTCAAGCCTTTTTTTTCTCTCAGTTATTTTCTCTTTCACCTGCCACAATGTGGAATTATGAGTTCTAGATTTGAAACCTATCTCTGGCATATTCTAGCTGTGTGACTATGGGTAAAGTTACTTAAACACTCTGAGTCTCAGACAACACTGATGGAGTTCTAATGCCAACAAAATCACATGTTCTTGATGAATGGTCAGAGAGCCTTCCTTGGTTTCAGGAAGACCTATGTTCATGTCCTATCTGTGATATATATTGGTTATGTGACCACATGAAAATCACATAACCTCTTAGTGTCCTAGACAACTCTCTATGACTACAAATTGCAGAAAGTATGCAGAAATGCACATGGAGGAGTCTCACCTAAGGGTTCATTTTACCAGTGTAATCACAGCCCCAGTCTCTACCCCTAATAACAGTATATGACCTAAATCACAGAGATATTATGAAGATGTTCATGTATTGAAATGGGACAGTGAACTCATTGATTTGGAAACTCCCTCCAACAAAAGCCCGGCAGGATGGATGGGTATGGATAGTTGGTTATTTACACAGTTACAAGGACAGCAATTTGTAAAATTTAATTTGCTTTCAGAGACTGTGAGGTATAGAAAAGATGCAAAGACAGCTGACATTTATTAAGCACTATGTACCAGGTGTTGTCCTAAATGCTGAAGCTAAAAGATTTCTTGTAAAGGTGGGATATGAGCTGAGACTGAAGGAAGCCAAGAACGCCAGGAGGCAGAGATAAAATGGAGCATTTGAAGTGTGAAGGAAAGCCAATGAAAATGCCTGGAGCTGAGAGATGGAGTGCTTTCTGCTACGAATATCAAGAAGGCCGGTATCACTGCATTTAGGAATATAAGAATTTGAGATTTAGATTTAGAACATTAGATTTGGAATCAGAGGACTTGAGTTTAAGTCCCCAATATGATGACACTCCCTTTCTGTCCTTAGGTGAGTCACAATCCTCACTGGCCCTCAGTTTCCTAATCTTAAAATGAGAGGGTTGGACTAAATGATCCATGAGTTCATTCCAGCTCAAGATTTATGATCCGACAGGGTGACACATGGCAAAATATTGTGGTGTAGAGGGAAGAGATGAGAATCGACTTCAGAATACAGGTCCTAACCTCAGCACAGCCACTAGCTCTCTGTAATTTTGTCCAAGTCACATTTCTACTTTGAGCTTTCACTTTCCTCATCTGAAAAACAAGGGGATGAAATCTATCCTCTTTGAGGTCTATTCCAAAGCCAAAATTCTCTAATTTTAAAAGGGATTATGGAATATTAGATAAAGAGCTGGTCATGGAATCATAGACTTGGGTTCAAATTCTGTTTTAGATACGTAGCAGCTGCATGACCCTAGACAAGTCATTGAACCTATATGGGTACCATTTTTCTCATGTGCAAAATAATGAAGACAAGGTTTACTGATCAAGTGTAAATCTCTACAAACTTTAAAAAGGAGCATGGATGTAAGATATCTTCGCCATCATCATGAAATGGTTTTTACTCGGCCCTGAAAGAAATGATTACAAAAGAATCCAGAGTGATATTTAACCATATCTATGCAGTTAAATAAAAGGGGAACATTGGTCAGATTTTCAATTAATTTAATCAGCATAAATACATAGTTTGAGAAATTTAGCTTAGATGATGCATTTAACTTATTTTTAACAAGTCAAGTCATTGTTGTCTTGCTTCTCTGTGTAACTGAATCAACCCACCACGTAATCAATAGATTCAGTTTAATGGAACATAATTGAACAAGCAGCAACTATACTCCCAGTTTTAGTTCTACATTCTGCTCATTAGGTTTATGAGATGATAATACATTACATTTGCCATAATTACATATTACACATAAATACATTACTTTATACTGTAACATAGAACTATAAGAAGTCATTCTAGTGCCTAGGGAAAGTGAGGGGAAGGAGCAGGGCAGACTATAGTAGTCTAGGTTATAAATTGGGTAGAGTGCTATATATAGTTGAAGTCAAGAATAACTGAGTTTATAGCTGTGTGACTCTGGGCAAGTCACTTAACCTTATTGTCTAGCCAAGAAAAGAAAAAAGAAAAAAGAAAAAGAAAGAATACCTGAGTTCAAATTCTGCCTCATACACTTACTAACTTCATGCCCCTAGATGATTGACTTAACCTCTTCCAGCCTCAATTTCCTCATTTGGAAAATGAAAGAGTTGAACATAATAGCCCCCAATGACCTTTCCAGCTCTGAGACTATGATCTTATAATTCTAACGCATCTTGGGTCCAGAAAGGCCTCAGGATCTTGCCTCTGGCATATGACATCCTTGAATTTCATTATACTATTTGTGGGCTTTCATATGAGCTACTCTCAGTTGAATGCAGTCACACCACAAACCTGGAATTTTCACTGGCTGTTCCCCCATACCTGGAATGTTCTCTTTCTTCCTCTCTGCCTCCTGGTTTCCTTTAATTTACAACCAGGATCCCATGTTTTACAGGAAGCCTTTCCTGATCTCCCTTAATTTAATTACCCTTCTTCTATTGATTATTTCCCACTTATCCTGTATATAACTTGTAATTACATAGTTATTTACATGTGGTCTCCTTGATTAGACAATGAGTTGCTTGAGAGCTGAGAAAGTCTTTAACCTCCCTTTGTATCAACACATCTACTTATTATATGATAGATGTTTAATATATGTTTATTGACCGACCAGGAAGGGTGATTTTGTCTCTAAGAAGGCCTGTCCAGCTGATGGTCCTCCTCAAAAAAAAAACAAAAAAAAAACAAAAAAAAAACCCTTTAAATGTGAATGGAACCAGAGGAGGAAATAGGAAAAGGACATAGGGGTGGGGAAATATGTCAGAATGGAGTAAGAATCTATAGCAAATGCAGCAATGGGACTGGAGAACCAAGAAAAAAGGTAGGAGGGGGAGGAGCAAGGCAATGGTTGAGGCCCACGACCCAGAAGAGGTAGCCGGCCCATGAATGCCAAAGGTCAAGGCATGCTGCCAGGAAAGGAGAGCAGTCCAGGAACACACTTCTCTATATATTTGTATCCTGGATAAAACCCCACTTCATTTATCCTAGTTATGACTGCCATCCATATAGTCCTTTAAAGAATCCTGTGAAATGTTTGCTATTATCTCCATTGTCTTTCCTATCCATCTACCTATCTATCTATCTATCTATTTATCTATGGCCTCAGAGAATAGCCAGAAAGGAGGAAAAAGGTGTGAAGATAGCTTGACTACAATTCCTAAGCATGGTATCTTTCTTATCTTTATCCAAATTGTCATCTATTCTTCTTCAACATTTCAAAATATTATCTGTGGAAACTTCTTTCACCAATACAGACTTCAAACCCTCCAAACCCTGGGTGTGTACACACACTCACTCACACACACACACACACACACACACACACACAATTGTATATATTACATATTCAGTTACATTATATATGTGTACGTATATGTGTGTAGACAGATAGATAATGTCACTAAGCTATATGAGGAATTAAGGTCTACTAGAAAAAAAATCATAACATATTACATGGATAGGCAGGCATTTTAAACTCAATTCCTTTCCTAAAACTCATCATGACAGAGGATGCCCAGAATTCCCAAAGCTTATGCTCGCTCAAGCCTAGCAATGGACAATAGCAGTTGAAGGACAGAAGGAAGTGTCAAAGAGCTTTTGAAGAGAAAGTTATGGCATATTAGTAGTATGACAATGAACAAGTCACTTAACTTCTCTGACCCTCAGTTTCCTCATTAGCAAAATGGTAATACTAATATCAGTTTTATATATGCATATATATATACACACATACACACATATATACACACACATGATGTATACACACACACACACACACACACACACACCGCCCACATATATGTATCACAGAGTTGTTGGGAGGCTTAATGAAAGAATGTATGTAAAGCATTTTCTAATCTTTAAAACAATACATAAATGCCTATTACTCATATTAATAATCTATATTATTTTGCTTATTATCTTCCTTTCAGAAAAAGATATAACTAACCTATTAATATTCTTTTTTTAAAATTCAATGTTATACAAACTCTTGCCTAAGTGAGCAGAAATAAGTTTTTTTGTAGTTGAATAAAAGTATTGAGATGTGAGGTCATCCTCTATAAGTATGGTGATACCATTTAGTACAATTCCAGTAGCAGATAGGATGATAGAGATGATGCAACCTCCCACCCCAATCCTATTCTTCTCTTATTTTGATCTCCTCTCCCAGGTTTTGATTTTGAAAACTTTTAATTCCAAATCATTTGGAGGTTGTGAGTATTGAAATTGTTCTTAATTTTTTAATATATTATCATAACTATCTTACATTTTTTTTGTTCTTATTATTATGAAGTTATAACTTTGAGAAGCACAGAAACTTATGGACCCATTTATTAAGGCATGGAGGGTTTGAAGCCTGTTTCGCTTAAAGAAGCATCCAGATGAAATATTTTGAAATATTAAAGAAGAATAGATGCAGAAAAGGATTACAAGGAATAACACACTTAGGAATTAAAGCAAAACCATCTCCACACATTTTTCCTCTTATCTGGCTATTCTTTTAAGATGTGGGTAAGCTACCTTACTACCTTTGGTGGAAGAAAGCACCACGTGGAAAATCCAACCTATAAACAACATTTGCTGCTTGCCTTTTCTTTTTTCAGTCCTTTGCCCTAGTATAGTTTGAAAAATAAAAACAGACCAGCTTCATTTTTCTTGTCCCAAATTCAAAACTGATCATTTGCTAAAAGTAATTCCCTAGGCTTGGTTCACTTTAGAACCATTGTGATTCTAACTCAAGTGCCTAGAGATGGTATATAGCACATATTTTTGATGATGTATTCAAATTCTTCCTCTTCTGAAAGACCCTGTATTTGGCCTTCCACACAATGGTCCCTCCCACCTCCAGATCTGGGTCCTTCATTCCTGGATGCACCCAGTGACCTCTTTTCTTTTCCATCCCCAGACTTACCTGTCTGCCCACCAAGCTTGACACTCAACCTGTGGGGAATTCTTGATGGGACCTTCAAGGTAACTCGGACTTGATAATGCCTACGGACAAAAGAAAGAAGAGTCTGCTGTCATAGGATACTAACTTGTGTTCCTCATTATGAAGAGAGGGGGACAAAATCCTGCCTCTCTTAGAACCCATTTAGCACTGGTATTCATAATCAAAGTAGAGTTAATGAGATGTCCTATTAAATGAGAGACATCATAATAAAAGATGTCCATCATCATCACCATCCCTCCTTAATCATTCTTTCCCTCTGCTGGCTCCTTCCACCAGTTGGATAAGGGTTTCCTTTGACCCAATCAATCCTCTTCAGATATCATTTTCTAATGATCACACCATCATTGATAAAATTCTAAAAAGAATCAACTCAATTTATCCCTCCAATTCTTTATTCCCAACTCAATCCTAAAGGCCCTATTCTTCCTTCTGCCACCTTAATGAAAATATTCTCTTTGAGGTCACCAATGGCCTCTTATTTGCAAAATTGATTGACTTTTTCTCAATCCCTACCCTTGCCCTATCTGCAACCTCTGATTCTGTGGATCAGCCTCTCCTTCCTGACATGTTTTCTCCCTCAGTTTCTGTGACATTTCTTTCTCCTGGCTCTCCTCCTATCTGTCTCAATTCATAATCTCCTTTGCTAGACTACATTTATTCCCATCCTAAACTTATATTGAGGTGTTTCTCAAGGCCCATTTTTCTTCTCTGTTTTCTTCTCTCTCTTCCTTGTTGATCTCATTCACTCCCATGATGATCTTATCCAGGGGTGTGCTAGAGCCATCTTTTACAAGCTGAGGACATCATGAAAGTTTCAATGTGAGCACAAATGCCACAGAAATTGTGCAAAGGCTATAAATCATAGACTAAGTTATTATTTTGTTGATTGTCTAGACATAAGAAAGTGATAGAGAAAATATTAATAATGCAGATTAAACTTAAAAGTGTGTCTTGCACACATTTTTTTTTCCCCGTAGACTTGGTTGTCAAATATTTGCCAGCATAATCTTTTATCTTAGCCACTCACATAACTTCAACTGTACCCTCTATATGAACAGAATAAAACTAGATATTTAACTATGAGTTTAAGTTACATATTTTCAACTGCCTGCTGTATATATCAATATTATTGTCCCACTGGCCTTTCAAATTCAATTGAATTCATTATCTCTTTCAAAAACCTTGTCCATTTCTGTTGACAACACCCATTTCTGTTGAGATTAGTCATTCAACCTCAAAAACTTCAAGCCACCATATTTATTGATCATTTACTGCAAAGCCTTTGACTCCGTTCCAAAACCATGGCTTGTTAATGTGATACAATATGCTGAAAATACTATTGTTTAGCTCTAGTCATTCATTCCAGTCATCTTCCACCTTGACACTACTGCTGTATCCTGGACCTCCAGTAACCACTATCTAGAGGATCTTTGGAACTTCTGCCTATGGTCCAGGTTAGCCTTATTGGTGATAACTTACTGTATCCAGTTGCCCTCAAACCCAATGATATTCTGTCATCCTAGCTTCCTTCTGATCTGACAATGATGCTGTTGCTGTACTTTCCAATTGGACCTCAAAGAAACTATGACAAGGTGAAAGTTTAGAACTAGAACCAGGTCATCCTAATTGGTGAGATACCACTATATCTATCTGGCCACAAATTTTACCATGCTCTTTTACCCTATCCATTTTCTGACCTGCTACTATTTCAGAAATCTTTCCAACATACCTCCAAACACTAACCAAGAGATTTAGAACTCCGGACCTGGGACAAGGATGTCCTAACTGGTGAGACCTCACTTTATCTAGCCAGTCTTAGGTTCTTTCATGCTCTTTCTCCTTTAGTCATCCTTTTGCCTTCTGCTACACATATATTCTACTTCCTGCCCAACTTTGTTCTGGGAACTATATTTATATTAATAATTAACGTAGTAATTAAGTTTTACTTCCAGAAAGGTCATGCAAATCTCTTATGCCATTCATGACCCCTTTGACTTCCCAAATTAAAACATCCTTCTCTGGACACTACTCTTTTCTATATGTTGTCTCTTTCTGATAGAATATAAGTTGCTTAAGGGAAAGAATTATCTGACTTGTGCACTATACCTTCAGACTTTGCAGAGTGCATATAGTAAGCAATTAATAAATCTTTTTTAATTGCCTTTTTCTATTTAGAAGAGATTTTTGATTTAAAGCTAGGAAGAACCATAATGGGTATCCCTAAGAAATGCTATTAAAAATCAATTACCCTTGATAATATTGTGCTGATGGCCTGTTATAGAGAACATTTTTTTTCCATATGGACATCACATATTCAATTTTTCTCATTATACTTGGATATTCTTTATATGTTTGCATTTATTGAACAAAATGAGTGTGGAACTGAGTCAAACACTTTGGAATCATTAATAAAGGCAGTGAAAATGTCATGGCATTTTCAGGCAGCTTTGTAAATCCCTTTTGAATCAATAATCAGTGGGTTTTTACAATGTTGATATTATTTATCACTTTCATTTTGATCCTCAGCAATAAGTATTATGTTTTCTCATAATTATTTATAGAATTTTGGTGATAGAATCTGTGAATATTCTGTATAAAATGCAGAAACATGAAATTGGGAAATGCATTAAGTTATTCCTGTAATTCTCACCTTTTTGATAGTGTAGTAGTATACAAATGAACTGGAACAAATATAGTAATAAAATTGATTTATAGAATAAACTTTTTTTCAATTTAACATGTATCTTTTTTGGCTGAACCTACTTATTTCATCTGATTTGTCATTGAGTACACAAGATTTTTGATAACTATACCCTAAATCTTCATTATGAGACTGCATTTTTATAACTGGAAATTAAGCATACTTTTGAAAAATAGCCTATTTTTCGAAGGGTTTAAATCAGGTGAGTTCCCAGGCCACTAGAGTCTATTGATCTCCATCTCTTGGACAAAACATACGATGCAAATAACATGAAATAAGGCATGGTGAAAGACTATATTGCTCTGTTCCATCTCCATTTCTCTAGTTCTGTAACTCTGGAGCAAGGAGTCCACTAATACATATTTTCAAAGTTCAGCATTCCCTCAATGGGTACGTCTACCAGTTCCACTGGAATTAAGATTAAAACTAAAAATTTTTAGGGGTGGACACTTTACTGTCTATTGAAGATGCTCAGTTCTTATAGGCCCACATGGGATTCTTTTGACAGTGGTTTTGGTATAGAAATGGTAGAAAAATTGAGTTTCTGTCAGTGAAAGTTATCTTTTGTCCAATCTTCAGGACTTTGGTCTTTCTATTGTCTCGTCCTCCATTATTTCCTTCATAATTATAGTTAGTAGTTAGTTTTGTTTTGTTTTGTTTTTTTCCTTTGCTATAGACTAACCAAGCATTGTACCAAGTAGACACTGGTATAATCTTCCTGTTTTTTTTTCACTGATCTTCAATAGTTTTCTCAAGCTTCTTCTGTCTCAAGGATCTTATGTTCAAGTACTGAAATACATGTATGTCTGTTTATAAAGCTAAAAGTTTGACATCTCTACTCTAGACAACTGTCTAAGCCTATAAGTTACAGAAACAATGCTGACCTGAATTAGTAGAGAACATTTCCTCACCCAAGAATTCTGTATAGCAATGACATCACAAGCCTCGTCTCTATATTTCACTTTTGGTAATAGTTCTGGAGTTCATGTTAAGTATAGGTGGTCAATTCTTTCAAAATCTTCAGCTTTCTACTCTTAGATATAAGTAACTACTCAATTTCTACTCTTATTTCTTCTAATCTTGGTATAGAAACAAATATATTTCTGATTGTCCTAAAATGATCAGCAAAATTATTGTGTAACTTGGCACTGAGGACAGAGTTGACAAAAAAAAGTAGTATGGTGTCCTTGCCCATAACTGCTAAAATCTATTTCCATTGTAGTTATGATGTATTGCTGGTGCATATTAAAATCATGTATATATTCAGTTGATTTCACTTGTGCTTTATCTGCTTCAGTGGTTGGCATCAAAGCACCACCAGTGGGTACTGGTTTTTCAGGTTTGGACCTGTGTATTTTGCATTCTTGTGGCACTAAAACATTTCTTCTGCTGGTCTCTGTATCAGGCTGGTGATCATCACCACATTTCTTTGTGAGGCCAAGAAACTCTATGCTCCTATCTGTTTCTTAGATTTACAAGTGTAGTGATATCACACTGAGAAGGGTGCTAATCCAATCACTGGTATCACCAGAGTCCAACTAGCCAGAATTTCCAGATCCCTGATAATGCCATGCCAATCTAATAGCACACAGAGCCCCAGCTATATTATTATATTGGCTGGTATTTTCTTACTTTGTCATTGCTATCTCTAATTATGACAAGGGTAATTGGTTGGGCTACTAGTGCATTGTTTTTTATCATTATGATCATTGCCATTATTAACTAGTCTGCCAACATATTTCATATACTTTAATTTTTTCCCTAAAGTATTTTAATCTGCTTTTGTCATTCTCCTGTATTCAAATTTTCAGTGGCTGCCCATTGACTGTAAGATAAAATAGAAATTCCTGAAGCCTGACATTTAAGACCCTCCACAATTAGGCTCTAAACAATAAGCACATGTCACCTGCATCTTTTATGTACTACATTAGAGTCAAACAAGACTATTGAGTATTCTTGGATTACATGTTGTACTCTTCTGTCTGCATACATTTGCATAAGCCATTTCTCATGTCTGGGATAAAAAGTACCTTCTCACTTCTGTAAATAAATCTGAGTCTTCTTTCAAAGCTAAACTCATGGACCACCTATTTGTCAAAGCCTTCCTATATCCCCACTCAGCTAAAAGTGATCTCATTCCTCAAAAGGTTTCACTCACTCAAATGAGAAAATATTTATAAAGCACTCATTACAGAGCTTGGCACATAGTAGGTCCTTAATAGATACTTGTTCCTTTCCTTTCTTCTATTTCATAAGCATTTACTAAGTGTTTATTATGTGCCAGGAACTCTGATAAGTACTGGATATTCAAGTGCAGAAATTAAGCAATTCCTGCTCTTACGGGTCTTACATAGAATTTTATCTTAAACTCTCTTTCTTACTTAACACATTCTATCTGTATCATATTTGTGGTGAATGTAATAACTCCATTATAAATAAAGTCCATTAGAGTTGGTATTGTTTCTTTGTATACTCAGACTTTGCAGGTAATAGTATTTTCAAAAAATTCAGATTTACAAAATGTTTTATGACTGAAAAACCACTCATTCTTCTTAAAATATTCATTGATGTTTCTTTTAATATGACTGACACCCTTCAACAATAGAATACTTCCTCATAATGAATATATCCAGACAAGCAAATCCAATCAAATAATGGACCATGTCTGAAAATATATGTGTCTATTGCCTACTATAAGTTCATCAACAAAAAATTTGTTAAAGAACTACTATGTGCCAGACATGGTATTATATTCTGGGTATAATTTTTTTTAACTGAGTTAGTTCCTACTCTCAAGGAATTTACATTCCACTTACTGTAAGCCATCTCTTTTCTTACAGATGAGGAAGGCAGCCTAGCAGTTTCAGATTCCAAACTATATTATGTAATGGTAATCATCCAAACTCTTGTACTGACTAAGAAATAGAGTGGTGGATCAGTGGAATACATTAGGTACAAAATACACAGTAGTAAATGACTATAATAAACTAGTGTTTGATAAACACAAAAATCTAAGCTTTGGGGGTAAGAATTCACTATTTCACAAAAATCGCAGGGAATACTGGAAAACAGTTTGGCAGAAACTAAGCATAGACCAACATCTCAAACCGTATTCTAAGATGAAGTAAAAATAAATAAATGATTTAGACATAAAGGGAGATATCATAAGTAAAATAGTGAAGCATGGAAAAATATAACTTTCAGATCTATGGATAAGGAAAGAGTTTATGACCAAACAAGAGATAATGAGGATTACAGGAAGTAAAAGAGATAATTTAATTACATTAAATTTAAAAGTTTTTACACAAACAAAATTAATGTAGCCAAAATAAACATGAAAAAGGAAACAAAAAAATATAGCAAGTATCTCTGATAAAGACATCATTTCTCAAATACATATAGAACCAAGCTAAATTTATAAACACAAGAGCCATTCTCCAGTTGACAAACAGTGAAAGGATATAACAGGCAGTTTTCAGAAGAAGAAATCAAAGCTATCAAAAGTTACATGAAAAAATGCTCTAAATCACTAATTAGGAAAATGTAGATTAAAACAACTCGAGGATACGTCTCACACCTATCAGATTGGCTAATATGACAGAAAAGGAAAATCACATATGCTAGAAGGGATGTGGAAAAATCAGGAGAGTAATTCACTGTTGTTAGAGTTGTGAACTAGTCTAACAATTCTGGAGAACAATTTAAAACTACCTCCCAAAAGCTGTAAAACTGTGCATACTCTTCAACTCACAATACCACTACTAGGTTTGTATCCCAAAGAGATCAAAGGAAAAAGGACCTAAATGCATAAAAATATTTATAGTAGCTCTTTTTGTGGTGGCAAAGAATTGGAAATTGAGGGGATGCCCATCAATTGGGGAACACCTGAACAAACTGTGGTATTTGATTGTGATGGAATACTATTGTGCTATAAGAACTGACAGGCAGGGCAGGTTCATAAAAACCTGGGAAGACTTATGTGAATTCTTACAAAGTAAAGTGAGTAGAATCAGGAGAACAGGGTACATAGTAATATCAATATTGTAAAGATGAACAACTGTGAAAGACTTAGCTACTTTGATCACAACAAAAATCTACGACAATTCCAAAGGACCCATGATGAAAGATGCTATTCACCTCCAGAAAGAACTGATGAATTTTGAATTGTGGATTGAAGCATACTTATTTTTTTACTTTATTTTATTATTCCGTTTTGTCCATGGTTTTTTTTTGCAATCTGACTAATATGGAAATATGTTTGGTATGACTTCACATGTATAATTGAAATCAAAGTACTTAATTTCTATTAGAAGGTGGGTGTAAAGAAAGGGAGGGAGATAATTTTTAACTGAAAATTTTAAAAATATATATTGTTAAAATTATTTTACATGTAATTCAGAAATATTTAATGAAATAAAATAATTTTAAAATATAAATATATAAATAGAATATGTTGCATCCAGAAGAGAAAAACAAAATGCTGAGGTCAGAGAAAGGAGAATTTCCTACTGTGAGGGAATCACAACAAAGTTTTATTTATGTACATTCTATAATCTAGAAATAGTGAGGATGTACTGTGGATACAAAAACAAAAAAAAATGAAAAACAAAACCTGGTCCTCCAAGGGGTATACACTCTATCACATATGCCTATCCATCACAAGGGATAAATTGTATACACATAAGCATATAAGATTAGGATAAGGCATAACCTCTGCCTTAAAGAACTTAGTAAAATAAGCATACTTATGGCAGAGAATTATCCCATATTTTCCTAATTCAATTCAGGTCAGTTCAAGAATCATTTATTAAGAGAATATGCTAACCAATGGGGGAGATACAAAGTTTAGCTAAAGCATCTCCTTGCCTTCCTATATCTTGAGGCTGATGTTAAAGAAGGACAGGTAAAACACATTTTTTTTCTTCAAGAATTCATGATTGTATCAGTGTATGTACCTATTCCCATGGTACTGGATTAAACTAAATTCTTGCATATTAGAGGCTGAAATATCATCTGTTGATGACCAAACTTTGAGGGGTGAGCCACTCTACATTTCAGCTAGTCAGAAAACAGACACAAGTCCAGTCCTAGGAACTTATTTGAATATTCTTACAGCTTTGGAAAATAGCTTCCCTGAGCTGTATATGTCAAGCAAAGCCTTTGAGAAAGAGCAGGCACTACCATGCCATGGTGATACACTAAAGGAAGACTTTACTACAGCATATATAGAAAAATAACTATAATTTGTACATCACTTATGACCACAAACACTAATTTTTCAGAGTCAAATCACAGAATCATAGAATATTAGACCTAGAAGATATCTTGTAGATGATACCTTTCCTGTTTTCATTCTAATTTGCATATAGCTTTTTTTTTAAATGAGGCAATAGGGGGCAAGTGACTTGCACAGAGTCACACAGCTAGTATCAAGTGTCTAGTCTGAGGCTGGATTTGAATTCAGGTCCTCTTGACTCTAGGGCCATCCACTTCACCCCCGAGCTGCCCCTTTTCATTCTAATTTGGCTGCATTTATTTTGTTTCTGCAAAAACTTTTTAATTTCATGTAATTACAATTTTCTATTTTACTTCCTGTAATTTCTTCTATCTTTGTTTGGTCATAAACTCTTCCTGTATCCATAGATCTGAGAAGTATGCTTTCTATGCTTCCCTAAGTTATTTATATCATCACCCTTTATGTCTAAGTCATTTATCCATTTTGACCTTATCTTGGTATACTGTGTGAAATGTTGGTCTATGCCTAGTTTATGCCAAACTGCTTTCCAGTTTTTAGACAATTTTTGTCAAATGGTATGTTTTTACCCCCAAAGCTTGGATCTTTGGGTTTATCAAACACTATATTGCTATGGTTATTTACTACTCTGTATTGTTTACATATTCTCTTTTTAAAGTAAGAAAAATAAGACCTACAGAGTGTGAGTAATTTGTTCAAGATGATATAATTAATTTATGTGATGATAGTTAATATAATAGCTAGATGGCACGGTGAATAGAACACTTGATCTGGAATCAGGAAGACATTATCAAATCTGGCCTCTGACCTCTGATGCTCGCTAGCTATGTGACCCTGATCAAATCACTTAATGCCTCTCAAGCTCAGTTTCCTCTTCGTAAAATGGGGATAATAGTAGCACCTTTCTTTGAGAGTTGTTGTGAAAATAAAATGAGATAATATTTTTAAATTGCTTTATAAGCCTTAAGGCACTAGATAAGTGATAATTATTATTATTGATTCTGGAATAATGAAGCAAAAATAGTAATGAAGAAAAGAATTAGAAGGCATTGGACCTAATAACCATGAAGTCATGTAATAAAAATATATTTTAATAGACAGAAATGATTTTATTAGTGGTGGCTGTCTTCTAAAATCAGCTGTCTGCCAACAGATTACCTATTTGTTAGAGCAAAGTTGAAAAAAAAAACAAGACTATTAGAAGTTAGCATAAATGAAAAAATAAATGGCATTCAGTTAAAACACCACCAACCTATGTAGACAAATAATTTTTACCCCAAACTGGTAAAATCATGGAGAAAAGGACATTGACATTGATTTTAGCAATTTCATACAGTGAACAAGTATTTATTAAGTGCTTGCTTTGTGCCAAGCACTGTTCCAAACAACAAATACATAAGTTGATTCAATGTTTCTTCCTTAAATAAAGTCCTTTTTAATACCAATAATCTTTCAGTTATGTTGTGTGGGTCTGATTCATGGAACACTAGAGACTGAAGAAATGAAGCTGAAAATTATTCAAATGTCATTGGAGAAGAGTGTTTGGCATGAGGCTATAACACATTTATGTACCAGGAACTATATAAAGTGATAAGAAGGATAGCATTACAGAAATAATAAATGAACAAGAAGGTAGTCCAGTCACATAGCAAGAGCTTCAGATTTTAAACAAAGCCTCCAACACGTTGAGAGAACCCCAAAGGGGAAATTATGAGAGACTATAGATGAGAGTCACATAATATGGGAAGGCATAGATAAGGACAGGCTGCAGGCATGTAGAATTTAGCTCATACCCAGATAAGGAAAGCCAATTATTCAAATATGAGCATACCAGGAAATCAGAAAACAGTACAAATTAGGTCCTGGTTTGTTATTTTGTTTATTGTCTAAACTTAAGAATGTGATGGAGAAATAATGCAGTTGAAACTTAAACTTGAAAGTTTAAACTAAAAAAAAAGCATGCATATGATATTGAACCTTAATGAGTACACCTTTGGTTGTAATAGTGCATCACAGAAAAAATATTCACACCAATGAGGCCAGCAATCCATTAAAGTATTAGGATATCAGAATATTTCACTACTGCCACTTATGGGTAGGTTACATTTCTTGTCCCTATATACTTCATCTGTTGTTGCTTCTTTGATCCTTCCCATTATGTCCTCCCATATAATACTTTTCAAACTGAGTAAGAGGTTTCCTTTCCTATATTTATCCAACCTTATGAACATGTGGATGGCCTCAAGTTTCCAGGTCTGTACACTGGTGGTGCTTTATGATGCAACCTGTCTTATCAATAGTGTTTATCCATTTCACAGAACTAGACTTGAGTCCTTGTTTTCAAGTCAGTGATTTGTTACACATTTCTGTTAAGAGATACCTAGTATTATAATTATTTTTTCACTTTTTTAAATTTTCTAGCTATTTAGAATTATGACACAGTAATGAACCTCTGCCTTCAGCCACAAACAATAACTCTCAGAGAAGAGATCAATTCCAGACCAAGTTACTAGACTAAGTCGTAACAATGGCTGACATTTCTACAGTGTTCTGCCATATACACAATATTTTATATACATTAGGTCATTATATCTTTATGATAGCCCAGTGAGGTAAATAACAACTCATCCAGTACCAATCAAAGCTTATAAAACATTTTCCCCACATCAACTCTTTAAGAGTGGTAATACAATTATATAAGTATTCTTATCTCCATTTTAAAAATAAAAAAATTGAGGCTCCAAGAGGCAAAATGACTCCTTCATACGTCACTTGTTTGATAAGTGATGGAATCAGGGATGGGGCTGAATATATCTCAGGCCTGATTATAACCAAACCAACACAATCACAATTCGGTGTTAGCCTCCCGTTTCAGATTTCTTTTCACTGACCTGAAGCCTTGAGATTAGTGTAAGAGAAGGGCTGAGATCCCTGAGAGTGAGGAGGAGATACTTGCAAAGAAACCCTGTGTAAGAGTGAAGGGAAGTGAAGGAAAGTGAGTGAAAAGGTCCTGCTATTGGTCCTCTCCTCACCTCCCTCCTTGGAATGATGGAAAAACAAAAATAGGAGGCTGTACCAAGGAGAGGAATTTAGTTCCAGCTTGGAAATGGGCCAGGCATGTTCATTGCATTCACTCATCAGCATTCATTTATCTTTATTTCATGCAACATCTCACTCATCTCATTCAATCCATACACATTTATTAATCAACTAGCATTTATAGGGGAATACAATATGCCAGGTATAGGGCTAGGAAGTGGGAATAAAAAGGATTATACAAAGGTAATAATGAAACACACTCTTCCCTCAAGGTACTTATATTCTATCAAGGGGAAAAATATACATAGATATAAGTGTATGCAAAAATATGTACAAAATAAATACAATTTGAGGAGGGAAGCACCAATATATGGGAGTGGGGAATGAGGAAAGGTCTCATATGGGTGATGGAATTTGAATAAACTTTAAAACAGACTAGGGGGTCTAAGAGACAAAGATGAGGAATGAGTCTATTGCAGGCCTTGGTGGGTAGGAGGAGGTGCAGAGATCTACACAAAGGCATGGAGAAAGGAGTTTCAATGTAGTTTGGGAGGAACAGCAAGAAAGCCAATTTGGTGGGATCTTAGAGTGTTTAAAAGGGAGAAATATATTATGTCAAGAAAAATAGGTTAAAAAAAAAGAAAGAAAAATAGGTTCAAGACAGGTTGTGAAGAGATTTAAATGATAAATTAAGGGGTTTGCATTTGATCCTAAAAGTAATAGGATGACACAGCCATTTACTCGGCAGGAGATTTGCCAAGGTCAGACCTGTTTAGGGATATAATTTTGGCAGCTGTGTGCTGAATGAATTGGAAAGGAGAAAAACAGGAGACAAAATAGGAGATTATTGAAAAAGTACAGGAAAAGAGGTGATCAGGTCTTGAACTAGGATTAGGACTGTGAGAGTGGAGAGAAGAGAATGAGTGTGGGGAAAATAGAGAGAGAGCCAAAGATTTGGTGACTGATTTGATATAGTGAGAAAGAGTGAGTCCTTGAGGATGACTTTCAGGTTGTGGGCTTTAATGACTAGAAGGATGATGGTGCTTTATGGGGAAAAAATAGGGAAATTATGAAGAGGGATGGGTTTGTGAGAAAAAGATAAGTTCTGTTTTGGACATAGGACAAGTTTGAAAAGTCTATTGGATATCCAGTTCAAATGTTCAATTAGCAGTTGGTAATGTGGGACTGGAGTTCAGAAGAGAGACTTGGGCTAGATAAATCTCTGGGAAACATCTTCACAGAGATCGCTGGATCCATGATAAATGGTGAGGTCACAAAGTTTAAAGGATTGAATATGGATGATATTCCAACAAAGGACAGTGAGAAGGATCAGTTGGACAATTAAGAGGAAAATCATGAGGAAGAGAAGGTGGTATCCTCAAAACCCAGAAGACCATCCAGGAGGAGATTAGGTCAACATTGTCAAATGATGCAGAGTGGCTACAAAGCGTAAAGGCCTGAGAAAAGGTCACTCAATCTGACAATTAAGAGATCACTGGTAAAAATGGTTTCCTCAACTGGAGGCAAATTGCCCAGTTCCCACATACCTACACCATAAGAACCAGAAGATCACACCAGACCAAATAATGATCAAGAAATTCACTAACAAATTACAGTGACTTCTCCCACCTTGGAGCTACACAAGAGGTCAGCCAGAACACCACCAGCAGTACAAGGAGAGAGTAGCCTCCCAGTGCCACCAGAAGCTACAAATAGCATGTGTTAATGACTCTATGTCCAGAGACAAAGAGTGGGGAAGGAAGGAAGGAAGGAAGGAAGGAAGGAAGGAAGGAAGGAAGGAAGGAAGGAAGGAAGGAAGGAAGGAAGGAAGGAAGGAAGGAAGGAAGGAAGGAAGAAGGAAGGAAGGAAGAAGGAAGGAAGGAAGAGAAGAGAAGAGAAAATTGGAAGGAAAATAAATAGCTTAGAAGAGAATATGGTCTTACCCAAATAATGAACTTCCTGAAAACTATTATTGACAAAACAGAAATAAATGATTCCATGAGACAGCTAGAAATATTAGAAAGCAATCAAACCACTAGAAAAAAAATAGAAAAAAAAGTTAAGATTCCTAACCAAAAAAAAAAACCTGACCCACAAAAAAAGGTCAAGAAGAGATAATTTAAGAATGATTGGATTCCCTGAACCCTAAATATTATATTTCAAGAAAGCATAAATGAAAAGTCCTGACATGTAAAAACCAGAGAGCAAAATAAAGATTACGTTGATCACTACTTAAATGGAATCCCAAAAAGAAAAGTCCCAGGAATGTCATAGTCTAAGTCCAGAGCTCCCATGTCAAAGAAGAAATACTATGAGAAAGAGAGAGACAGAGAGACAGAGAGAGAGAGAGACAGAGAGAGAGAGAGAGAGAGAGAGAGAGTTAAGTATTTACTATGTGCCAAGTACTGTGCTAAATCCTAGGGATATAAATACAAACAAGCAAAACAATCTTTCCTCACCACTTTGAAGTTTATATTCTATTAAGAAAAGACATCATATAAAAGGGTTCTGAAAACAGACTGGTGGTATCCTGCTTGGAG
This sequence comes from Vombatus ursinus, assembly GCF_900497805.2. Lineage (NCBI taxonomy): Eukaryota > Metazoa > Chordata > Mammalia > Diprotodontia > Vombatidae > Vombatus > Vombatus ursinus. The sequence continues at coordinate 8,334,140 of NW_020945014.1, read as the reverse complement.
GAATGATACAGAGACAACAGGAAGCAATGCAGAGGCCTGGACATTAGCAAGATGGGGCAAAAGTTTCCCTCTCAGAGCCAGGAAAGTCAGGGTCAGTATCCAAGGCTTCAATGGAAAAGAGATAAGGATAATGGCAAGATCTATACAAATATCTGTAATACAAGATAGCATATGATATATATCATATGACAATACAAACTAAGAGCCAGGTTAACTTTTCCAACAGAAAGTCTTGGAAAAGTACTAAGTGCCTCAGGAGTATAAAACATGAGTAAGGTAAATTATCTGCCAACTCTAAACTCTTTTCTGAGATTTTAGAATCCATCCTTTTCTCTTAAGTCATAGTATCACCATACTGGTTTAGGCTCCAATATCTTTCTTATCTGGACTATTGCAATAGACCTCTAATTAGTCTCTCTGATTCAAGTCTCTACTTTCTTTAATCCATCATCATTACATTTGCCAAATTCATATTACTAAAACACAAGTCTGACCATATCACTTCACTGATTAAAAATCAACTAATTGCTTCAATTTCTAATTTCCTCAAGGAGAAAGTACAGACTCCTCAAACTGGCATTTAAAGCCTTCTGCAATCAGCCTTCAGCCCACCTCTGCCTCTGACAAACTACCTATTGGATTTTGTTTTTCCTTCATGTTCTCTACATTCCAAACAAATTGGTCCAAAAGCCCTAAACCTTGAATTTCATTTCTCATCTCCATTTTTTGGGCATAAACTCTCCCCTACTACCACCTTGCTGGGAATACACTCCTTTCTCACCTACTCTAAGAATCTTTATTGTCCATCAAGACTTAGCTGAGATCTCACCTCCCCTACAAAAGCCTTTCCTGACATGTTTCTAGTTTATAGATTCAGGTATGTAATAGGAGCTTAATAAATATTTGTCAACTTGACTTGCAGCCTTTCTTTCTGGAGTGCAAATAAGAAGGTCAAGAAGGAGACATTCCTTAAACTGAGTCTTATCAGTGGGAATCAATCAATAAACACTTATTAAAGGCCTACTGTGTGCCAGGCACTGTGAACAAAGGGACTAGGGAGAGCAAAGGGACAGAAGTAGGATTGCATGTGTTGACTAGAGTATAGCGGTGGTGATAAAAGCTAAAAAGGTAATATTTTCCCCTTTGTCCCCATGATACCTTGACAGAAAGGTAGGCAAAGTTGTCATTAAAATGCTTTCTTGTGACCAACAGCTTCTATGGGACTGACATCTTGCCTTAAGGGGATGGTGCCACGTAACAGAAGTCACAGAAAGACAAGCTCCCTGGGGAGGCCAGGCAGACACAGTCAAGGATGGCTACTTGCCAGGCCAGGAAGTATGTCCCCTGCCTGACTTTGGAGCTCTCCTCAGCTAGGACCTTTAGAAAGCCAGAACTTCTTTACTTTCATCTATGCAGCCTCAGCACTTAGTACAGTTACTTGAGCATAAAAGATATATAATAAATGTGTTTTGGATTGGATTCCCATATATACACTCTCCTTCAAATGTTAACCTTTTTCCCAACAAACAGTAAAAATGTATGGAATCTAGGAATGGAATGTCATATGAAAGAGAAAGTAAGGAGATCAGTGTCACTGCATCACAGAGTACATGGAATGGATTAAGGTACAAGAAGACTATAAATATAAGAAGGGGGCAGATTATAAAGGGTCAAACAGAGGATTTTATATTTGACCTTAGAGGTTAAATTTATATATATATATATATGTGTGTGTGTGTGTGTGTGTGTGTGTGTGCGCGCATGCGTATGTGTGTGTATGTGTGTATACACACATATACATATACATATATATGTATATGTATAATATGTATAGATACACATACATACACATATATGTGTATATATTATATATACATATATATGGGTGTGTGTGTGTGTGTGTGTTTTTCCCCCTATAAAGGTGAAAGGGAGTCAATGGAATTATTAAATAGAAGAGTAACATGGACTTGTGATTTAGGAAAACCAATGTGACAGCCAAGCAGAAGATGGACTGGAGTAGGGAGAAACTTGAAGTAGGGAGGCAAATCAGCATGTATTGCCATCATTCAGGTGTAAGGTGATAAGGGCCTATAGCAGGGTGATGGTAGTGTCTGAAAAGGGAGAGGAGATATTACAAAGGTAGAATAAACATGACTTGGCAAATGATTGGATAGTGAAAGAAGATGAGGAGAGGATGACATCTCGGTGTCCAGATGACTGGGAGGATGGTGGTACCCTCAACAGTAATAGGGAAGTTTGGAAGGGGGAGAGGGTTTGGAAGGAAAGATAATGATCTCATTAGTGGACATGTTAAACTTAAGAGGCCTAGAATCTTAAGATGCTAAGACTTAACGTACCTTAACAATTGGCAGCAAAGCAGATAGTAAGGCAGATGGCCTAATATCTTCCTGTAAGGATTATAATTGGTGATTATCTGCTCATATAATTGTAAGAAGCTATGTCCTTGGCCCATGGATGTTGGGAGCAGGATAGTATACTTGAGAGCAAAATGGGAAGAGGGGCTTCATGTAACTTTCTGAGGTTGAAGATGATGGTTAGTGTCCAAACATGACAGAAAGGCTAGGACCTGTTATATCTAAGCGATAGGGACATGACAAGGGATGGTCCTGTCAGATGATCAGGAGATGGTCAGAGGCAGCAAGGTGATAACATTTGCTAAAGCACTGGGCCTAAAATTAGAAAGACTTGAGTTCAAATCTGGACTTCTGTCAATTACTTTGTAACCCTTCATCTGTAATCGCTGTCTGCCTCAGTTTCCACAACTGTAAAAAAATAGGGATAATTATAATATCTCCTTTACAGGGCTTTTGTAAGGATCAAATGAGATAATATTTACAAAATGAAGTGTAGCACAGTGCCTGGCACATAATAAGTACTTAATAAATATATGTTCCCTTCCTCTTTCTGACTCACAGAGGTATTTAATTCTACTGAACTGTTGGCTCCACTCTGGAATCTAGAAAAGAGAGAGAAAAAGAGTTGAATAAGAGGAAAGAGAGAAAGAAATGTGAGGAAGATGAAGGAGGGATGAAAAGGAGGAAGAAGGGAAAAGAAGGCAGAGGTATATAGGGAGGAGGTAGAAAAAAGGATGAAAGACATAGAGTGCGAAGAGGAAAGGAAAGAGGAAATATAAGACTAAAATGAGAAATGGAGGCATAAGGAAACAAAAGGAAGAAGAAAAGGAAGACAGATTAAAGAGATGGTAAAATTGAAAAGAATATAAAATTTGAGAAGGGGAGATGGGAGGAAGTAGGAGAGAAGAGAAAGAAAGGAGATGGGTTGGAGAAGGAAGAGAAATTGAAGAGAAGTAGAAAGAAGAGAGGAGAAATATGAAGAGAAAGAAACAGAAGAGGAGGGAGGGAGGGAGGCAAAGATAACTAAGGTATATTTACATTTTAATGTACATGGTGAATACAAACTCAGTCATTACAAAGTCATACATACATACATACATGCATACATACATATAAACACTCTACAACCATTTTAACTAGAGTTACATATTCTCAATGAAATCATATACATTTTCTGCAGTGAATTGTTTTACCCTTAGTTCCACTATATGTCTCAATTGGATTGTATGACCTCAATTAAAACAATTTCTATTGGCCTATTTTCTCCTTGCCTCTGTATGTGTATCTGTTTTCTGTGCATCAAGCTAGTCTCATTTTAAAGTTCAGTTCCATTACCATTAATCATATATTTGCATAGATTCTCCAGGGAATTTTCAGCCCACTGTAATTGTTCTCCAATTCCACTGACTTCAAAAATCATTCTGAGAATTAATGTTTGTGAAACTCAACATAAACACACTGGACTTCACTAGTCCATTAAGTTTACAATTCAATTGCATTGTATTTACATTGCATAAGTATTTACAAACTGTTTGTGGAAAATGTCCAAGACAGAGAGTTGGGTGACTAGTCCTGGGTCTGTAAACTTAGCTCTTCTATCAAAGTATTATATCAGTGGAAAGAGTAGGTGCAATTCCTCCAGACTTTTAAATCACAATCAAAATGCTGTTATTACTTTTATCATTGTCACTTCTGCAGTCATAACTCTACTCTCCTAAAAGTTTGGCCTATTATTTGCCTAGGTTGGAATTGTGTGGGGAAAGACTATGTTATCCCCTACCTTCACCAAAACCTTGATGATGTAAAAGAAAAGTTCTAAGCCTCTTTCCTCCTAACCAACATGTTCTAATAGTTCATTTAACTTTTAGGAATTTCTCTGAACCAAAAATAGGGAGCAGCCTGAAAATCTATTACTAAGACTACTCATCACCATGCCCTCAAGGCTTATCAGGCCAGAAGGTTAATCCCACTGGTTATCTTATTTTCCAGAGATCAGATGGTAAAACAGAAGTTTTTTTCAGTCTTGTCCAGCTCTTTGTAACTCCATTTGGGGTTTTCTTAGCAAAGATACTGGAATGGCTTACCATTTCCTTCTCCAGCTCATTTTACAGATAAGGAAACTGAGGCAAACAGTTAAGTGATTTGTTCAGGGTTACATAGCTAGTAAGTGTCTGTGGCTAGATTTGAATTCAGGAAGAAGAGTCTTCCCGACTCCAAGTCTGGCACTCTATCCACTGTGCCACTTATATGCCTATTTAAAAAAAAGCATCAATAATTTAATGAATCGGGACTATCACATAGTTGGATTTAAAAGTCAGGTAAATGACTTGGTAGATAGAATGCTGGACCTAGGGTGAGGAAGATTTGAGTTCAAATCTTGCCTCAGATACTTACTAGCTGTGTGACCTTGGGCAAGTTACTTAACCTCTGTCTGCCTCAGTTTTCTTACCAATAAAAATGGGGATACTAATAACATATTCTTCATAGGACTGTAAGGAGAATTAAATGAGGTAATATATGTAAAGCACTTTACAAACCTTAAAACATTATGTAAACATTAGCCATTATTATTTGGGTGAGTCCAATTTGAACGTCTATTACTAAGCCCAGACTTTATGTATAAAGATGATTCTCTTTCTGCACAATGATTCAAGTCACAATCATCCTTCAAGGCTCACCCCCTACAGGAAGTATGTTCAGAATGACCTTTCCTCTCTTTACAATCATTTCTATTCTACACAAAACCTAGTATGAGATTATGCTGACTCACATACAAACCTTGTTCTCTTAAATGTTCTTCATCGTTCCTGTTGTATGACCTTAATGAGACTAAAAACCTTGCAGCTAAGACCGTATCATTGCCTTCTTATGTTTTCTTTCAGGGGTGAAAGGATCATAGAATTGCTGAATCTCCCAACTGGAGAAGACCACGGAGATCATCTAATCCAGGGGTGGGGAACAAGGCCACATGTGACCCTCTGGGTCTTCAAGTGTGGCTCTTTGACTGAATCCAAACTTCACAATTTGTTCTACGAAGTTTGGGTTGAGTCAAAGTGCCATACTTGAGGGCCACATGTGGCCTCAAGGCTGCAGGTTCCCCACCCCTGATGTAGTTCCATACATACCTGACCCTGAATTCACTCTAGAAAAAATCGAATAACAGGTCAACCAACTCCATAGTATAAGTCTCAATTGATAGCACATGCTATTTCCTAAAAGCTCTAATTCATTAGAAAGCTGTTTTCTTCATTGAGATAAATGTACTCTTAAGCAACTTCAAAGAATCACAGATGCCTGGTTTGAAAGAGACTGCAGGGGCAATCTAGTTCAAAATTCTCCTTGAGGCAACAATATCCTTTGTAGCATCCATGACACAGATACTAACTTTTGCTTAAAGACTTGTAATGATGAGGAATCCACTGCCTACCAAGACAGCCCATTTCATCTGGCATATAGCTCTGTGTCAGGATGCTTTCACTTACATAAAGTCGCTACCTTACTCTCTGCAATTTTTATCCATTGTTCTTGTTCAGTCCTCTAGGGCCAAGCAGAACAAATCTACTTCATTTTCCACATGGCTGCCCTTTAAAGACTTGAAGACAGCTCTCCTGTCTGCTTGGCACCTTACAATGAAGCATGTACACAAATAACCAAAGCGCTTAAGAAAGGGGGAGAAAGAGGATTGGATGAGAAACTCAAGCAGGGAAGATTTCACTTCTAATTTGAGGGATCAAGGAAAGTCCAATGGGAAAAAAAGGAGAAAAAAAGTCAGAACAAGCCCTTAAAGGAATAGAAAGATATGTGGGGGATGTCAGGAGATGTCAAGCTATGTGTTCTTCCCTGGCAGTGGTTGTAGCAGGGCATAATCAGGTGAATGTAACTGAAAAACAGAGTATGTGATTTGGAAAACTATTAAATAACTTTTTCAGTACTGGGCTAAAGAGCTTATATCTTTACCTTACAGGCAATGAGAAAACATTAAAGGTTTGAAAGAAAGGAAGTAACGTGGTCAGGTCAGTTCCTTTAGAAGATTACCTTGGCAGGGCATAGATAATGAATGGTAGAAGGGAGAAACAAAAGGTAGGAAGACCAACTAGGCCCAAAGAAGGTGGTAGGGCTTCTAGAATCTTGGTCTGAGATCTTGCTTCCTATCTCTCTCCTGCTTGTTGTCTTACAAGAACAAATATGTCCAGAAAATCCATGTCCACAGAGAGCCAACTGGACCTAGGAAAGATGGTCCAGTACAATCTGTATATTGGGTGTAATTGTGAGCTTCATAGCTTAACAATTCCAGTTGTTTTTTTTTAAATCAGTATTGATGAATGTGCATATTGCTGAGTTAATGATTCCCCTGACACTCCATATTCTTGCTAGTTCAACTTATACTATACTGACTCAATTTATACTATATGAGACTGCTCAATAATGAGCTAAACATTTAATATAGTCTATATTCTAATGATTCTCTTTAGATCATCAAAAGCAGCTGGGTGGTATATCAGAGGCAGGAACACCTAAGTTGAAATCCTGCCTCAGATATTTACTACCTGTGTGACTTTGGGTACATCACTTTAACTCTCTTGGCCTCAGTTTCCCCATCTATAAAATACAGATAGTAGTACCTACTTTATAGGGTTATTGTGAGGATCAAATGAGGTAATATTTGTAAAGGAAGGAAACAACATTTATTAAGCACCTACTATGTGCCAGGCAAAGTCCTAAGTGCTTTACAAATAGTATCATGTTTGATCCTCATGACAACCCTATGAGATTATTATTAATTTTAGATTGAAGAAACTAAGTCAGACAGGGACTGGTCCAGTCTCACACAGCTAAGTGTCTGAGGGTGGATTTGAACTCAGGTCTTCCTGATTCTAGGTCCAATACTGTCTCCACTATATCACCTAGCTGCCTATAAAACACTTTTCAAAACTTTAAAGAGAGATATAAATGCTTGCTATTATTAGCTGTCAAGTACCTCCTTCTCTACCCTCTCTCATCCTACTTTCTGCTCTCCTTTCCCTCTGTTTCTCATCTACCCCTTCACTTAAAAATTGTGAAACCATTTTAGATTCTCATCTAAATTGGCTGGGTAAGACCAAGTCTAGAGACCTGAGGAATTCTATACTTTCAACAGCAGACACCAAAAGGTCAAAGGGTAGGGAGAGAGGGGAGAGTAAGGAAAGCAGAAAGTGAGGTCAGCCATATGAAGACTCAAAGAGGATTCAGTTTTACTGGAAAAGAGTATGGCAGAAACTAGGCATTGATCAAAATTTCACACCATATACCAAAATAAAGTCAAAATGGGTTCATGATTTAGATATAAAGGCTGATATTGTAAGCAAACTGGGAGAGCAAGGAATACTTTACCTATCAGATTTATGGAGAACAGAAGAATTCATGACCAACAGGAGATAGAGAACATTATGAAAAGCAAAATGGATAACTTTGATTACATTAAATTGAGAAGTTTTTGCACAAATAAAGCCAAAGAAAATAAGATTAGAAGGAAGTTAGAAAATTGGGAAAGAAGTTTTATAACCAGTATCTCTGGTAAGGGCCTCATTTCTAAAATATATAGAGAATTAAGTAAAATTTGTAAGAATACAAGTCATTCCCCAATTAATAAATGGTCAAAGGATATGAATAGGCAGTTCTCAGATGAAGAAATTAAGGCCATCTACAGTCATATGAAAAAATGCTCTAAATCATTATTGATTAGAGAAATGCAGATCAAAACAACTCTGAGGTACCACATCACAGATTGGTCAAGATGACAAAACAAGAAAATGATAGATGGAGAAGATGTGGGAAAATTGGGACACTAATGCATTGTTGGTGGAGTTGTGAACTGATCCAATCATTTTGAACAGCAATTTGGAACTATGCTCAAAGGGCTATAAAAATGTGCATACCCTTTGACCCAGCAATAGCACTTCTAGGGCTATATCCCAAAGAGATCATGCAAATGGGAAAATGACTCATATGTACAAAAATATTCATAGCAACTCTTTTTGTAGTGGCCAAGAATTGGAAATTGAGAGGATGCCCAACAATTGGGGAATGGCTGAACAAGTTGTGGTATATGAATGTAATGGAATATTATTGTGCTATAAGAAATGATGAACAGGTTGACTTCAGAAAAACCTGGAAAGATTTATATGATCTGATGCTGAGTGAAGTGAGCAGAACCAGGAGAACGTTGGACACAATAACAGCCACATTGTACGATGACTAATATTGATAAACTTAACCTTTCCCAGCAATACAAGGATCTAAGACATCTCCAGAGGCCTCGTGATGGAAAATGTTATCTACGTCCAAAGAAAGAACTATGGAGTTTGAATCCACATCCAAAGAAAGAACTATGGAGATCGAAGCATATTATTTACTATTTTTTTTTCTTCTGTTGAGTCTTGTTTCCTCTTTTTGGTGGTTCCTCCTATTGGTTCTAATTCTTACTTACAACATCACTAATGTGAAAATACATTTAATAGGAAAGTATATGTGTAGCCTATATCAGATTGAGTACCATCTTGGGGAGGGAGGTGGGGAGGAAGGGGGATAAAAATTTTAAACTTAAAAGCATATGGAAGTGATTGTCAATAAATCAAAATAAATTAATAAAAAAAGAAAAGAAAAAAAAAAGATGATTCAGTTTTAAAGCCTAGGTGAAAAGGGAAGATATTGGTGCCATCAACAGAAATCGGAGGGGCAGGGGCAGGTTTGGGGGACAGAGGATTTTGTTTTGGTCACATTGAGTTTGGAGTACCATGGAGTCAATAGATAGAATCGTCTAAGAAGCCATTAGAAATGCAAAAACAGAGCTAAGGGAAAGACGAGGGCTATAAATATTGATGTGGACATTCCTTACATGGTAATGATAACTGAAGCCAGGGAAGGGAATGGCAATTTTTATATCATATGCTCTAGATGGTTTTTTTTTTTTAGTATTTGTATTTCCAGTGCTTAGCACAGTGCCTGGCACATAGTAGACCCTTAGTTTGTTCATTCTTATTTACACACACACACACACACACACACACACACACACACACACACACACATACACATCCAATTACCATTTATACTTTTCAAAGCACTCTTACACACGGAATCTCTCTTAATCTTTATGATAACCTTGTACATAGGTAGAGCAAGGAAAAGGAGCTTCAGAGAGGGTACGTTTCCCAAGGCCATTTGAAAAGTCAGTTAGTGGTTAAAACTGGGACTGCAGTCAAGTCCGCAGCCCAGGGTGCCCACCACTTCATGTTTTCGAAGAAGATAAAAGTGGGAAATCTAAGCTGATTTTATTTTTCATCTGACAAAACAGAATTTGTCACCCAGCAGCAGGGAGTGTGAAACACAGTTGGCTTTACACCATGTCATCACCCTGACAGGGTGCTACTGCACTGTGCTTAGAGATGATAGGCTTCCATCAAGGATGGGTGACTCAAGGGGAGTCATCTGTGACTGTGTAAAGAAGATGGTGAGAATGAGTGGGGCAGGAGGCAGTGGGCATGGAAATCATGAGATGATAGGAGTAGAGAGGACTTTAGAGGACAGCTAATCCATTCCAATTATAAGGCACACATCCTGAAAATCATAAATGTTATTTTTTCCAATATTATTATTAATTATGATCATTGTTGCAATTATGATTAGAAAGAGAGGCAGCTATCATACAGTGGATAGAGATCCTGCTTTGGAGTCAAAAAGACCTTGGTTCAAGTCTTTTCCTATGACACATGCTGAATGTGTGACCTTGGACAAGTTAGTTAATTTCTCAGTGCTCTAAGCAACTCTCTCTGATTATAAATTGCAGAACAGATGCTAATCTTCATTAGGTTAAGAATTTTCCTCACCAGGAGTTTTCTATGCTAAGGAAATCACAGGGCCTGCCCTCCTTCCCCTACCATCACCTCCTTCCAAAAAAAAAAAAAAAAGAAGGAAGGAAGGATGGACGGATGAAAAAAAGAAAAAGAAAGGAAGAAAGGAAGAAAAAAAGAAAGAGAGGGGAGGAGGGAGGGAGGAAGGAAGGAAAAAAGAAAGAAAGAGAAAAAAGAAAGAAAAAAGAGAAAAAAGAAAAAAAGAAAGGAAGGAAGGAAGAAAGAAAAGAAAGAAACAGGATAATACAGTGGGAATATCCCTGAACTTCAAGATCAGTAGACTTGGGTTTAAAATTCAACATTTAAAACTATTAGCTATGTGACCTTAGAGTCACATAACCAATTTTATTCTCAATTTCCTTATCTGCAAAAAGACAATAATCATACTTGCATTACTACCTACCCATCACAGTGGTGCCAAAAGGCAAGCAAAAGGAACAATGTGAAATGTGAATCACTGTTGTTTTTGTTTTGTAGAGGAAGAAATTGAGACCCCGAGAGGTGACCTGAGGTGTCCAGGGTCATATCACTAGTGAATGGTAGAATCCCTAATCCCTGAAAGCGTTCAAACTTACAGGATGGAAAATACTAGAAATAAAGTCCAGGCGATTTTCTGCAATAAGTTTTGACCTACATGACTTCTGAGTCCCTTCTAATTCTGAGATTCTATGACATTAGGAGTTGACTTATCCAATCAGTCAAAACATCTGGTTTATTGTCATTATCACTTTTGAGAATAGACACGTCTCCAGACTACTAGCCCAGATTCTACTGCAGCTAGTGGGTTGAAGAACAAAATGGATAAGTCTTCATAAATACTGATGTGTGTGTGTGTGTGTGTGTGTGTGTGTGTGTGTGTGTCTCTGTGTCTGTGTCTGTGTGTTATGGTGGGTGGGGGTGGGGATGAAGAAGGAAGGATAGAACAATTTGCCATGTACTGCTATGCATTTCCTACAGTAACCCATGGGTTTCTGTTACAACAGATAATTCTTTTGGCCTCAATTCAAGCAGGTCAGTTGTGTCAAGCTGTCCCTGCCAACTCCTTCTCTATCAGTACAGGGTGACACTCGCTGGCATAGCAACATTAAAGCTTCTTGAAGTCAGCTCCAGGGCGACAAGAAATGACTTGGAGGGCTCGATGCCAGAGCCCTGGGAAACTACTGGCAATAGGCCAGGAGTCAGAAATCCAGGAACTGGATTCCCAACCTACATAACTTTTATTCACTCTCTCTTTACACTGACTGAATTACCAGTTTGTAATGAGCGAAGCACAGTTAGGTGTTACAGTGGGTAGACTACAGGGCTTGAAATCAGGAAGACTCATTTTCATGAGTTCAAATCCAGCCTTAGACACTTACTAGCTGTGTGACCCTGGGCAAGTCACTTAACCCTATTTGCCTCAGTGCCTCATCTGTAATACAAGTTAGAGAAGGAAATGACCAACCATTGCAATATTTTTGCCGAGAAAACCCCCCCAAAATGGGGTCACAATGAGTTGGACATGCCTGAAATGATTCAATAACAACTTGTAATGAACAAAGGTATTTATCGATTTTTTCACACTTGAGTAATGTTTACAAAATACATTCCTTACAAGGACCGTAAGAGTAGATAGTCCCTATTTTACAAAAAAGGCAAGTGGAGTTCAAAGATAATAATGGCCCAGATGGCTTAACTGAATTGGTCAGTCAATTCCTGAAATCACGTCTTAGTGTTGCTTGGAAAACAATTAGTCCAATATCTACTTAATGTAGGAATCTACAATATTTCCAATATTTTTCAGCCTGTCTGCTTGAACAACTCCAGCGTTCATCTGTATCACTTTCCCTAGAAGCCACTCTTTCTATTTTTAGACAATACATATGGGAAGTTTTTCCTTACATTAAGACAAGACTTATATCATTTTAACTTCTATCTTTTTGCCTTAGTCATGGCCTCTGGGTCCACACAAAATAATCCTAATCCTTCTCCCTTATGATGGTCATTCATATACTTGAAGATCATTATCTTTTCTGCTTCAAGTTGTAGATGGGCATCCAAAAAGCAGGAGGGTGAGTGTGAGTTGCAATCAGCCCCACAAACCACCCCAGGTTTTAACTAGTCTAGACACCACCCTCCACCCACCATGGGGCAAGCTATACTGCTCCATGGCTGCCGTCCTCATTCCCTCAGAGAATATACATTCTTTTTGCTAGCTCTCTCCCCATCCTAGAGGCAGACCTTTCTCTCCATAAGGCTGCACCCAGATGGAGTAGACTGTTAACTATCCACCCAACTCACCTTGAAACATACTTGAGTTAGAGGCTTACATGAAAGCCACCCTTTGGTGCCAACTGAAGTCAGATCCTTAGTCTTTCCTGCATCTCAGGCAACTTCCTACTTTTGTCCCCCAACAGGTATTCCTTAAACTATATTTTTATATATTTATTGTATCCCAAAGTTGAATGTTAACTCCCTTAGGGTAGGGATAATGTTTTGTATACTTAGTCCCTAGTATAATGCCTTGTACACAATTAGCACATAACAAATGTATGTTGCTCAATTAAATTGAATTCAATATAACAGAAATACATAAACTAAATCAAGCCTTCTAGAATATCTCCAACATCATTCCTTTCTGATACATACCCCTGCCAGTAACCTTCACTCATTCATTCATTCATCTGTCCCATGGAATGATACCATTCAAGTATGGAAAGGCAGACAACCAATGAAGAAAAGTTGTTGTTCAGTCATTTTTTTTTTCCATCACATCAGACTCTGTAACCGTATTTGGAGTTTTCTTGGCAAAGATATTGGAGTAATTTGCCATTCAGTTGAGGAACTGAAGCAAACAGGTGTAAGTGACTTGCCCAGGGTCACATAATTAGTGTCTGAGGCCATATTTGAAGTCACTAAGATGAGTCTTCCTGATTCCAAGCCCAGTGCTATATCCACTGCACCATGAGGAAAAAGCAGGGTTCAAATCATGACACTAATTCAGTCTCTGTGTGATGATGGTCAAGTCATTCAACCTCTCAGTGTCTCAGCTTCTTCATCTGTAATATGGAGGTTAATACTACCTGTACCAGCAACCTATAAATGCCAGTTGTTCTTCGTATTTTATTATGATTATTTATGCTCATGGATCACTTTACATCACACAGTAAACTCTCAAGGCAGGGATTAGGATTTATATTTCAATTTGCAGAAAATTATGTAAGTTACTGGGCATATTAGTCACTTAACATATACTTATTATTGATTCAAGTTAAAACAAGGATGAATTGTAAGGAAAGAACTGCTGAGTGGGACTCTAATCATCAAAGTGTAAGTTATCACAGGAATTTACATCTTAAAGGGACCTTCGAGGTTTTAGTCCAACTTCTTATTTTATAAAAAAGGAAAGTGAGGCCCAGGGATGCAAAAGAACTCCCCCAAGTTTGCAACAGATACTAGCAGCACCAGAATATAAACCTAGATCCTTTGATTCCAAATGTAATGTTTTGTTTTTGTTTTTTTACTATGCTAACAATTTATTAAGAGTCTACTAAGTACACCTAACTGAGCTATAACGTGAAGGATACGAAGAATTACATGGTCCTCGTCATCAAAGAATATACACTGTGGTAATGGGATAAAAGACCCTTATTCAGAGAAATATATAAACTAAAATATCACAAGTACATAAAATCAGTATAAAGTCCTATTATATCAGATGGGGGAAAGATCACTTTTAGGAGTTAAGCAGTGAATTTGTTTTTCCTACTTTTACTTTGCTCACTGTTTCTAAGAGATTTGGGTGGTTTTCTTTTAAGATTTTTTGAAATAAGATGTCTAGGCTTCTTTCTAGTCATGGCTTTTAGACAATTCTTAGATTTTTTCTCTTTATTTTCTTTTCCACCTTAGCTGTTTGTGATGAGATTTTTTCTTTTTTTTTTGTCTTTTGATTTTAATACTTGTATCATTGAGTCATTAACTTCCATTTGGTATATTATCATTTTCAAGAAGTCTGTAGGTTGAGGCAAGTTTTGCATTTCTTATGCCAGCTGTTAATTTTCTTTCTAAATCTTTCTTTTATAGCACTCATTCCCCCTCCCCCAAATTCTTGTATCTAGTAATCTCATTTTATTTTTAAATTCACTTAACTCTTCCTGCTTCACTTCTTTCAGAAATCCTAGTTGAACATATCCCCAAGTTATATTTTTAGTTGAAGCTTTGCTTGTAGATGTTTTGGAGTCATTCTTGTTTGCGTTTGTGTCTTGGGCATCACTGAGTCATAATAACTACTGTGTAATTCTTTTTGTTCACTTGTTTGTTTGCTCATTCTTCCAATCTTACTTCTCAGCTTCAGGCTCTGTGATTGGGCTGGTTCTGCACACTTCTAGAAGCAGTGTGTATTTTGAGCTTGACCATCTTTTGCTTTCCTTGAGTCCCATTGTTTAGAGTTTAGAAAAAGATAGGCTCTCAGAAAGCTTAAAAATCTATTAAAAGGTAAAGATAGAGCACATAGAATAGTGCATTACACATGGTATGTATGAATGTATGTCTGTGCAATCCTGAAATTTCATGAGAAAAGTAGATGTCAAACTTCACTATGTATTACTAAGTACATCAGAGAGGTACAGAATAAAGTGTAATATGGAGTCTGAGAGGGAGAATGCTTACTAGTATACAGGAGATTAGAGAAGACTTCCTGGTGCAGGTCATGTTTGACTTGTGCCTAAAAGAATGGCTAGAAATTTAGCTGATAAAGATAATAATAACAACTATTAATAATAATAGCTGACATTTATATAGCACTTCTACCACCTACTATGTGCCAGGCACTGTGATAAGCACTTTAACATTATTTTCTCATTTGATCCTTACAACAACCCTAAGATGTACCAACGATAATTCATATAGCAATTTTAGGTTTGTAAAGCACTTTAAAAATATTACCTCATCTGATCTTTACAAATACTTTGGGAAGTTAGTAGCATCATTATCTCCATTTCACAGGTAAGAGAATAGAAACAGACAGAGGTTACATGACTTGCTCATGGTTTCAAAACTAGTAAGGGTCTGAGGCTGGATTTGAACTAGGTTCTTCCTGACTTCAGGTCCAATATTCTATCCACAATGTAATCTAACTGCCTCTAGGTAAAGATAAGGGCCAAGAGGCATAGAAAGTAATGTGAGTCAGGGCACAAAGGTAAGAAACGTATTTCGGAAACAGATCAGTTTGGCTAGGGAGCAATAGGATGAAAGGCAATAATAAGAAATTAGAAAGAGTGGGGCCAGGTTGTGAAGAATCTTGAAGAATAACACAAAAAAAACCAAAAACTTTGAGCTGTACTCAGCATGCCAGAAAGAAGGGGCAGGCTAGGTCCTGAACAGAATATGCCGATCTTCTGGAATAGATTTAGAAGCTAAGCTAATTAACAGTAGTTGGCTGGAGGTTTCAGTCTTTCTGGTCACAACAAATCTAGGCTTGCTATGTCTGCTATTTCTGGAATAGCAAGACCAACTCCCTGACATGGAGGCAGTAATAAGAAATAAGCTGTGTGAAAGGAGCTCAGCCAGAAGACCAAGCCAGAGAAGGTGGCCATAGGACTGGGTATGGGGTGTGTGTGTGTGTGTGTGTGTTTGGGGAGAAAGGCTCCTATTAATTTACTAGGCAGGGGATTATGCAGGAACGGGTAATTTTGGTTATTGTCAACCTGGTCACAACACAGTTTTGGGCTTCGAGGGCTCAAGCAATAACATCACCACCTAGACTGAAATTGAGGTCCAATGCACCTTCCCCACAAAGGGGATTATAAACTCACAAGATAACAGATCTAGAGCTGGAATTGGGCTGGTTCTGCACACTTCTAGAAGCAGTGTGTATTTTGAGCTTGACCATCTTTTGCTTTCCTTGAGTCCCGTTACCTGAGTCATCTAGTGCAATGTTCTCATTTTATAGTTGACAGAACCAAGACCTAGAAAGGTTAATTGACTTGTCCCAAGATCACACATGTATGAAGGCACACTTAGGGGCTGCAGTGGATAGAGTGTTAGACCTGGAGTCAGGAAGACCTGAGTTCAACTCTGGCCTCAGACACTTCTAGCTGTGTGATACTGGACAAGTCAACCTCTGTGCCTCATTTCTTCATCTGTAAAATGAGGATAATAAAAGCTCCTACCTCTCATATGTGTTATGTGGATCAAATGTGAAAATATTTGTAAAACACTTTGTAAACATTAAAGCTCTATATATTTACTAGCTATTATTATTACTAATTATTACTGCTAAATGGAAAGAGTACCAGGAAGGAAATGAAGATGATAGAAGATGTCACCAATTTAACCAGCAGAATGGGGTTAAGTGACTTGCCCAAGGTCACACAGCTAATAAGTGTTATGTATCTGAGGCCGGATTTGAACTTAGGTCATTTATATATTTTCAAAGTGCTTTCCTTAAGTTATCTCATTTTGCCCTCAAAGTATTCCTATGAGGTAGGTAATCAATAATAGTTAATTATATCCTGTTCAATTGTAAATTGGGGCTAGATATCAAGTTAAGGAACACTAATTAAGCACCTACTATATTCTAGATACTGTTCTAAGCAATGAGGATATTAAAATTAAAAGAAAAGCAAGCAAACAAAAAAGTAGTCACTGCGGTCATGAAGCTGACAGTTTAATGGGAGATAACCTGCAAACAACAATGTGGTAGCCCAGTGGATATAGCACAGGGACAGGAGTCAGGGAGTCCTGAGTTCAAATCTAGCCTTAGACACTTAAAGTAACCATGTGACTCTGAGCAACTAACTTAAACTTTCTTTATACCCCAGTTCCTCATCTGTAAAAAGGGGGTAATAATGACACCTTCCTCCTAGGGTTGTTGTGAAGATCAAATGAGATAATACTTGTAAAGTTCTTGGCACAATGCCTGGCATATAGTAGGCACAATACAAATGTTAGCTATTATTATTGTTACTGTTATTATTATTTTCAAACTATTGTTAATGGAGATAACAATAGCATTAAGGAGGACAGGGAAAGGTGTATAGTAGTTTGTAATGGGACTTGAAGGAAACCAGGTGTCAGAGATGAGGAGGCAGAGAATTCTAGGTCTGAGGAACAGAGAGTGAAAATGTCTGAAAACAGGAGTTTCCTGTACGAGAAACAGCAAGGTAACCCACCATACTGGGCCCAGAGGATTCAATGAGGTCATCTGCGATACTGCAAAGGCTAAACAGGTAGTGTATCTGGGGAGATCCAGGATGATACTTCTCCCACCAAGTTGGAGAAAGGAGGAACAGTAGAGGGTAGAGATTGATACTGTAATCAAAAAAGAACAGCTAAGTAACAGGGAGAGGAAGACAATTGCTGCTGCTGCTGCCAATACTCCAGAGAAGCACATGGACCAGAGGTTACAGAACTCCAAAAGAGGCAACAAACACAGAATCTAGAAATCTTCTCCGGTCAAAACACCTTGGAAATATTACGTTCAACGTTGGACATCAAATTTTGAAAAAGATTAGGATATATGAGGACTGGTCAAAGAAAATCTGGTGTATTTAGCTTGGAAAAGAGAAGAGTGGGGGAAGGCAAGGACTTGGTAACTGTTTTCAAATATGTGAAGCACTGTTATATGGCAAAGGCATTATTAGACTTTTTCTGTGTCTTCCTAGGGGAAAAATCTGGGAACAGCAGGTGGAAGTTCCTAGGAGGCTGATTTTGGTTTACTAGGACAAAAATTTTTCTGACAACTTAAGATTTCTAAAAGTGGAATAAGCTTCCCCAAAAAGAAGTGCATTCTCATTCAGTAGAAGTCTTTAAATAAAGACTGGAGAACTACTAATTTGGGATGTTGAAGGAGTGAGTCTTTATTTTATAGAAGAAGGAAGTGAATCTCCAGAAAGGGAAGCTGCTTGTATCAGGGGTGGGGTTATAACCCTGGTATTCTGATATCGAGTAGAATCTAAACTCCTTGAGAGAAGTAAATGTTTTATGTCTGTCTTCATGTCCACAACACCTTAGCACAGTATTTTGTACACAGTAGGTGCATAATAAATCCTTTTGGAATTGAACTAAATTGCTTTGCTCCTTCATCTGCACTGTATTGAGTTGCAGATGAATTTTGACTCAGAGTTGCATAGATTTCAAGCTGGAAGGGAATTTAGAAGTCATCTATTTCAACTCCTGCATTTCACAGACGAGGAAACTGAGGCCCAGAGAGATTAAGTGACTTGCACTAGGTCAAAAAATTATTAAGTAGTACAGCTGGGATTCAAACCCTGGCCCACTACAAATTCAGTACTGGATCAATGGACCTCATTGTCTCCCTTAAAAAAAAAAACAGATTATTTATTGGTATTTGCGAGCTCCCACTTATGCATAATTTGATGTAGCACTTATGAGTCAACCTAGTGTAATGAAAAGAACACAGAGGGTTTTGGTGTTACAAAACCAAACTTTAAACACTGACTCTTCTCCTTTCTAACTGTATGACTGTGGGCAAGTCATCTGATTTTCCTTGGCCTCAGTTTCTCCATTTATTGTTGATAGTTGCGTCCAACTCTTTCTGACTCCATTTGGGGTTTTCATGGCAAAGATACTGGAGTGGTTTGCCATTCCCTTCTCCAGCTCATTTTATAGATGAGGAAACTGAGGAAAGCAAGGTTAAGTGACTTGCAAAAGATATAAAATTGAGGTAATGGTTGTAATCCCTCTCGCAGGGTTGTTGCAAAAATCAAAAGAGATAATGGATGTAAATCACTTCAGAAACTTTATATAAAAATAGTAGTACTCAATTAACACCTGTCAAGTGAACAAAAGAAGGCCCTCCCGTACTTTTTTCCCCTTTATAACTATACATAAATTTGAGCTGCTTAAATTGAGTACTCCTAGACTAAATGAGGTCAAGCATTTTGCCAATTAGAAATTTTAGAAGACATTCTGAAACCAAAACATAAAACTTGTTTGTGCAATGAGGCACTGTGACAGGTGCCTCTGCAGAAATTATGTTCTCCAACTAGTCATTTCAGGAGTTGTGGCAAATTCTCAGCAATCACAGAACTGTAACAAGGAATTATAGCCCTACATGGTGTCAGGACTGAGGCAGACAATTACCATTCTCTCTGGCACAAGGAAACTATGAAATCACACCTAT
This sequence comes from Vombatus ursinus, assembly GCF_900497805.2. Classification (NCBI taxonomy): domain Eukaryota; kingdom Metazoa; phylum Chordata; class Mammalia; order Diprotodontia; family Vombatidae; genus Vombatus; species Vombatus ursinus. The sequence continues at coordinate 8,314,752 of NW_020945014.1, read as the reverse complement.
CACAGAGATCATCAAGTCAAATGTCCTCATTTTACAGATGAAGAAACTGAGGGTCAGAAAAGGGAAGGTATGAGTTATCTGAAGTCACACAGTGAGTGTCAGAGCTTGGACTAAAACAGGTGGTTACATCTCATTCCTCAGATGCAACTGAATCATCAATACCAGAAATAGACATAAGAGTTCAATTAGGCCATTCTCCCTAAGATCTTGGAGTTTTTCAAGTATGTGAGCTTTTCTTCCACACCAAATTGTGTACCTTCTGTATATACTTATATATGTATATGGAATATAAGTTTCTTGAGAGAACAGAATATTTCCCTTTTGTCTTTGACCCCTAGCGTACAGCATAGTACATAGTGCATAGTAGGTACTCAATAAATGTTTGTTCTTTTTTTTATTGATGGGTTGATTAATCAATTGATTATCATAAGGAATGCTATAAATTAATGTCTGTTTCTTAAATAAAAATCACAACTTAAAAGTCCTTTCTCAACCTTTCTTCTATTGGTTATAGTGATGATTTCAATAATACTACTGATAAAAACAGTGAAGTAAAAGTAAATACAACATAAGACACTGTAATGGGGTTTAGATCTATAATCAAATATTCCTCTTAGAAGATGAAACAAAGAAACCATCATATTCCATTCCAAAGGGCAAAGAAGTCATATGATGCTAGAAACAGAAGGGTCCTTAGAACACAGGATTTTAGAACACAGAACACTAAGGAGTTGGAAGGGACCTTCTATTTTTTAATATAGAATAGTGGAATTTGGAACATTGCATTCCAGAGATGAAAAGGACTTTAGAAATTAGAATGTGGGAACACTAGATCTAGGAGGTACCTCAGCAGCTATATAGTCTGACCCCCTCTATTTATAGTTAAGTCTAAGGAGAACCAGGAAAGGTCAGTGATTTGTCCAAGGTCAAATAGTTGGTAAGCATCAAAGATGGGATTTGAATGCAAGTCTTTGACCATTGAACCATTTGATCATTGAACCTTTGATCATTTGAACCATTTACACAGTTCTATACTGCCTCCTTTTCTATTCTCCTTCCTTCGATAAATACTGAAACAACCAAGAGAAGGGTGCCACCTCAGAGATTTCCAGGGATTTCTCTTCCTGTGCAAAATTTCCATCTTCTGGGGAAATCATTTGCCCCAGTTGGCTCTGTTCCCTGTTTGTATTTCTGGACAACTGCTCACACTGAGCCAGGCCTCTGCTCACCTGTATTCTGTTGATAACCCCTGGAAAATGAAGTTCTGTCACTCTCCACTCAGAAGAATGACCAAAATAAATAAACCTGATAATAGCAGACAAAATTTAATTACAGAGCTCACAATGAAAGGGGAGAAGGGAGGGAAAGCTAGAATATCAAAGATGGCAACACGAAGAAGGGAGAAATAACTATGTTCAAATCAATCCAGTTGTTGTTTTTTTTTTTCCCTCTACTTTGTAAAATAAAGAATGCAAGGCTTTAGTTACCCACTTCTCTCTCTCCCTCTCTCCCCCACTCCTCTTCTATCCCTGTTTGACAATAAAATCAATAACAATGGACTTATATCCTGCAGTTCAGCACCAGCTTTTAACTTTTGTCATCTGTTCTCATTTAAAATTTCTTCCATTAACCTCTGGAGCAACTGTGAAGGAGTTCAGAGGTTAGGGGTTTTATTTATTTGGGTCCAGAAGTTGCCATCTCAGCAATCTGTGTTACTTTTCATCTCCCTTTGTCCTCACAGGTTTGAAGAGAAGTTTGGACAAAAGCTGGCCTTTGGTGAATAACGTCCTAGAATAATTGTAACTAACTAGCGATAACAGTTGAAATGTTTCTGTCCTCTTCTGATCAAAGTCTCTGGTTTTATATATCAACACATCTCTGATTTGGGCTAACTAGACACTAGAAAGCCTAGTTTGGCTTTCATAATGGAAAGGGCCTTTGAGTATAGATTATTTGAAAACAAAATATGGGCTAATAGAGCAAAAGAGGAAGGCACCTTAAAACAGAAAATATTAGGGCAAGAAGGCATCTTAGGATATAGAATGTTAGAACATGGAATGTTAGAGCCGGAAACCACTTTATAGAATGTTAGACTATAGAATGTTGAGAGGTGAAAGGGACATTGGGACATAGAATACTCTACCCAGAAGAGGCCAAAACTATCCAAATCCCTTAATTTAACAATGAGAAATAAAGTGATGACTTATAAAAGATCATGGAAGGGGTTAATGATAATCATAACTGAAACCCAGTTCATCTATATCCCCAGTCTGTGCTCTTTTCACTCTGTACCCTGGGGAAAATAAGAGAAAACCACAGCAGTTGTCTTCTGTTCTCTATTCAAAAGAAATGATTACTTGTATGTTTGAACCACCACCGTTTTAATTAAAAGCAGTATTAACCTGTTGGACCACAGAGCCTTTGGTACTCAAGGTATCTGGTCAGAATAATTTAGGTAGTAAGATTTTGTGTTAAATTGCAATAAAACTTTGAAAATGGTGCCTTCAGGCAGCTGATCATAGAAGAGAACATTTTACCTTATCAATCAGGAACCTTAGGATCTAATATTGGTTTTCCCACTACTAAGCCATGGTAGTAGAGAAAGGAAAAATCCCTGAATGAGAAGGACCAGAACAAAGGTTCAAATCCTGGCTAGACTATTAGTAGCAGAAGTAGTATATTATATTATATTATTATTATTATACTATATAGTATACTATTATTAGTAGTAGTATATCATACTATACTATTATACTATATTAGTAGTAGCATATAATACTATTATTAGTATTCGTATACTTATTAGTATACATAAATAACCGTTGGCAAGTCAATTCAGCTCAGTTTCCTCAGCTTCCCCTATTTAAGCCTGCTGCCTTGGGGGAAAGTCAAGTGAAAAGCTGAAAGAATCCATAAATAAAACTCCTCAGAGTGTCTGAGGCCCCATGAATAACAACCCCAAAAGCTGGCAGGTATCTGAAATTTTCTAAGCCACACAGGTATCTTTCCTAGGATTGTCCTCCTTTCCTCGTTATAGGTAAAGAACGAATAAAAACGAGCAAAAAAAGAAAATTCCCCAATGAGCCTCTCTCTCTGGTCTAGGCTCATTCTGGCCTCTGGCTTTTTTGATATTATTCTTACAAGGCTGCTACAAGTCTGTGCTCATCATATTGCCTGTCTTTATTTCTATTTTAAGTACATAATAAATGAGTTCCCTGTGCATCCACATGAATCCCTTTAGACAAGAGGTATCAAAAACATATGACCCAAGTGGCATAACACTCCCAAGTGTGGCTAGAACAAGACTAAAATCTAAGTAGGAAATATCAAAATAAATACAAATACAATAAAATGTAGATAGTATTATGTGGTTTTCTAAGGCAATATGCGGCCAATGGGGATCATTATGTGCAGGTAAGTGGCTCCCATTTCTATCTGAAATTGACACCACTGATTTAGACAATATATCTTTTTCTTCCTCACCAGAATTATGTCTTTATATCTTCCAAATCTGATTCTTGAGAGCTTCCTACTCTTCCTGATCTGTCTTTCTCTACTGAGTTTCACTTCATTGATGCTTACTTGTCTTTCTTCTGTTCTTTTGGAAATCTCTTCTCTCACAATAATTTATACATTACTTACAACATTATAAAAATAAACAACTTTGAAACAGTTGAGCCATCTGAACAAAGTAATGCCAGACTGTGATTCCAAAGAACCAATGATGGACCATGCTCTCCACCTCCTGACAGAGAGATGAGGCACTCAAGGTGTATGCTAAAACATACATTTTTGGACATGGCCAATGTGAGAATTTGCTTTACTTGTATGTATACTTGGTTTTTTTTGTTTTTTTGGGTTTTTTTGGGTTTTTTGTTTAAAGAAGAAGTTTTATTCCCTATGCCTTTTGCAGGGGGTAACAAATACTTGTTTGTTAAAAAAAAATTATTTTATTTTAAGGCAATTGGGGTTAAGTGACCTGCCCAGGGTCACACAGCTAGTAAATGTCAAGTGTTTGGTTTGAGGCCAGATTTGACTCAGGCCATCCTGACTTCAGGGCTGGTACTCTACCCACTACGCCACCTAGCTGCACCCCCCCAAAATTCTTTAAACACATCTTTTCTCCCAATGTCTAAAGAACATATTAGATTTCTCCTCTATCAAAAATTCTAAGGTGGACCCCCATCCCACAAGAAACCTATCGTTTTAACACCAGCAGCCAGTGGTCAATAGTCAATAAACATTTATTAAACACTTACTATATGCCAAGCACTGGGGATACAAGAGTCAAATGACAGTCCTGCCCCTCAAGGAGTTTATAGTCCAATGGAAGAGACAAAGCAAATAAATACATGTAAAACAAACTATATATAGAATAAATAGGAAATAATTAAAAGAGGGAAAGCACTGGGATTGAAAGAGATTGAGGAAGGCTTCCTGTTGAAGGGGAGATTTTAGTTGGGACTTAAAAGGGGCCAGGGAGATCAGTAGTTTGAGCAGAGACGGGACAGCATTGCAGACAATGGAGGACAGCCAAAGAAAATGTCCAGAGCTGAGATTTGGAGTGTCTTGTTTGTGGAACATCCAGGAGGCCAGCATCACTGGAATGAAGAGTATGTGTTGGGGAGTATTGGTGGAAGAAGACTGGAAATGTAGGAGGGAGCTAGGTTATATAGGGCTTTGAATGCCAAACAGAGAATTTTGTATTTGCTCCTAGAGGCAACAGGTAGTCAATGGAGTTTAGTGTGTGTGTGTGTGTGTGTGTGTGTGTGTGTGTGTGTGTGTGTGCTGAGGTGGGGGTGAGGGAGATAACATGATGGGACCTGTATTTTAGGAAAATCATTTCAGTGACTGAATGGAGAACAGATTGGAGTGGAGGGAAACTTGAAGCAAATAGACCTACTAGCAGATTATTGCAATAATACAGGCCTGAAGAAATGAGAGCCTAATTCACAGTGGTTGCTCTGTCAGAAGAGTGAAGGAGTATGTGAAAGATGTTGCAAAGGTGAAATCAACAGGCCTTGGCAACAGATTGACTGGTGGGGAGGGAGAGGAGGGGAGAGATAGTGAGGAATCCAGGATGACTCCTAGTTTGTGAGCCTGAGGGACTGGGAGGAAAGGATTCTCTCTATAGTAATAGAGAAGGGAGGAGGGCAGTAGGCTTTAGGGGGAAAGACAATGAGTTCTGTTTTGGACATATTGAGCTTAAGATGTCAAAAGGACATCCTGGTTGAGATTCCGAAAGACGGTAGAGATGCGAGACTGGAGGTGAGTAGAGAAGTTGGAAGAGCATAGGTAGATGTAAGATCATCAGAACAGACACGGTAGTTAAATGCATGGAAATAGAGGGTATCTCCAGGTGAAGTACAGAGGGAGAAGAAAAGAGAGCCTAGGACAAAATCCTGTGGGATGCCTGCAGTTAGAGGGTATGATCTGAAAGGGAATCCAGCAAAAGAGACTGTGAGAAGTGATCAGATCCAGGAAAGAGTGGTGTCCTGAAAATCTAGAGGGAAGAGAATATCAAGAAGAAGACAGTGATCACCAGATTGTTTTGATGATTATCACTTTATAATATGGTTTGACTAGAGAAGGAAATGGCTTACCACTCCAGTATCTCTGCCAAGAAAATCCTATGGACAGTTGATCCACGGGGTTGTGATTAGATGGACATGACTGAATGTCTAAACAGCAACGATATAGATTGAAATCTGGGATTACAAGATTGTTTTTTACTCTTTTTTTCTTGATTCCCTTGATATTCTTGATCTTTATCGAGATGAATTTTGTTATTATTTTTTCTAGCTCTATAAAATAATTATTTGGTAGTTTGATTGGTATGTCACTAAATATGTAAATTAATTTAGGTAGAATTATTGTTTTTATTATATTAGATTGGCCTACCTATTAATATTTAACCAATTGGTAAAATTGTCTTTATTTGTTTGCAAATTGTTTTGTAATTGTGTTCATATAGTTCCTGGCTTTGTCTGGACAGGTAGACTTCCAAGTATTGTGTATTATCTGCAGTTATTTTAAATGAAACTTCTCTTTCTATCTCTTCCTTCTAGGTTTTGTGATAATGTATAGAAATGTTGATGATTTATGTGGGTCTATTTTATATCCTGCAACTTTGCTAAAATTGTTAATTGTTTTATTGGTTAATTTGTTTCATTCAGTTGCTTCTCTAGGGTTCTCTGAGTATACCATTATATCTGCAGTCATATTTTTTCCCTCATTGTCTATTTTTATTCCTTCAATTTTTCTTGTCTTATTGCTATAGCTAGCATTTCTAACATGATATTGAATAATAATATTGATGATAGACTTCCTTGCTTCCCATCCTTGGGAAGGCTTCTAGTTTATCCCCATTACAGATAATCCTTGCTCTTGGTTTTAAAGCAATACTACCAGTGAAGATTTTTTGTTTTTGTTTTTGTTTTGAGAATTGGGAAGATACAGGTATGTCTGCAGGCAGTAGCAAAGTAGCCAGTAGACAAGGAGATGAAAATAAATGAAAGAGTGGGGATCAAAGAGGAGTCAATATGTTATAGGAAATGGGATAGAATGGGATCATGTGAACAAGTAGCAAGGTTAGCCTTGGTAAGGCATAAGGCCACTTCATCATATGAGACCATAGTGAAGGATGAGATAGCTGCAGAAGGCATATAAGTGAATGAGATGAGGAAAAGGAAAGGAGGAGGAGTTCATAGCATATGACCTCATTTTTTTTTTCTGTAAAATATGAGGCAAAGCTCTTAGCAAGCAGATGGAGGCCAGGGGAACCATGATAGATTTAAATTTTTTGTAATAAATGTCTGTTCAATTTAAATGAACTAATAATAGACTAAGGGTTGACTAGAAATCATTATTATCTTCTCTTATAAGACAGAAGGGTGTAATGCAATGAACCCCCTTATATTCCTCTTATCCCTGTGTCCTTATTGAGACATTTATACATCTTGCAAATCCTCCTCCTACAAAAATACCCATACTAGTTACCTATACTGTTGAAAATTACTTCCTATCCATGAAGTCAAAGACAGAGATAATCATTTATTGGCACATGGCTACCCCTTCTCCATGCCAGAGGCAAGAAGAGAGTTAGAATTTGTTTCTCACTATTGTAAAACCCATAGCCTTGGCCTGTGTCATTTGAGCTGCCCTGATATGGAAATGATGAAGACCCAGGTTATAGGTTATGGCATAGGTGACGGCATAACCTGAATGTGCCAAGTGTAAGGGTTGTTTGTTGCAGGAAAACTGTTTCCTCCTTCTGCCCAATCACAGAATTCCATACACTAAAGGAATAGCTACTATAAAATGCCAACAAGTCATTCTAACTATCAGGAGGTTTGTCCTGACATCTAGTCTGGCCTCTTTGTAACTTCCAGCCATTGTTCCTGGTTTACCCTTTGGGTCCACATAGAACAGAGATCCCTCTTCTCCATGGCAGCCCTTCTAATACTTTAAGATAGCTGTCATGCTCCTTCTACCTTTTCTCTTCCCCAGATTAAGCATGACCAGTTCCTTCAATGGCTCTTCAGATGACAAGGACTCTAAACCCTTTACCATCTTTGTTGCCCTTTTCTGAACATTCTCTATCTTATCAATGCCCTTGCTAAACTATGGCACCCAGAAATGAACTTAAAAATCTAGAGCAGGGGTAGATAGGGAACCTGTGGCCTCGAGGCCAATGTGGCATTCTAGGTCCCTGGGTATGGCCTTTTCATGGAGTCCAAGTTTTACAGAACAAATCCTTTTATTAAGGGTTTGTTCTATGAAGTTTGGATTCAAAGGGCTGTACTTCAGGACCTAGAGGGCCACATGTGGCCTCAAGGCCACAGGTTACTCACCCCTGATCTAAATAAAGACTGATGAATAGAAAATTCAGTGGAACTAGTATCTCCTTCTTTCTGAAAATTAAGCTCATATTAGCGCAGCTCAGGGACTCATTAGCTTTGTTGGCTGTCACACCTCATAGCCAACTCATATTGAGGTTGGAGTCCACTAAAACCACCAGATCTTTCTCCACTCAGAATAATTGCTGTCTAGCCATGCCTCCTCTATCTTGTACTCATGAAAATGATTATTTTTTTATCTAAGTTACAAGACTTTACATTTATCCCTATTGAATTCCATCTTATTAGATATAGCCTAATCCTCTATTCTTCAAATCTTTTGGGATCCTAAATGTGTGATCCACTGAGTTAGCTTTTCTCCCAGGATGTCTTGAAAGAACCAGAAACTGAGGCTGATTGTAGCCTACCCCTCCAATAAATTAACTCCTCTACCCTTTTTCTTCCTTTGACTCTATTCTGGTTCTTGGATTTCTCAAATTCGTCCTTGTATGAGCTCAATGTGCCCATAATAGATGACCCATTAATTTATCCATTGCTCATCTGAATTTTTTGCAAAACCCTCTCAAGTTCCAACAGTGCTAAGATAGAATAGGGCAGCAGCATAAGCATGATTATGCCCAGTTTTAAGGGAGGAAACTGAAGCTCTGAGTGGATGACTTTCCCCTGAACATAGTAGGTAAGGTGGGATTTGAATCCAGGTCTCCTGACTCCAAGTCCAACACTATCCACTATATGATGCTATTGCTAACCCCTCTACAAACTTCTTATCATCTCTAGTATAAATAGTTCTATTTGGCTTTGAAATTCCTTCACTGTCTTTTCCCCAACTTACATTTTCAGCCTCATTAAACACTACTTCCCCTGCATTAGCTTACAGTCAAACTGACTTCCTCTCTGTTTCACACAGAGGACACTGCATTTCCCTTTTATATGCATTTGTAATAGCCATCCCCCATGCCTAGAATGAATGCCCTCCTTAAGTCAACTTCAAAGAGAGCCAGTCTTCCTTTAGGAAGCAACTCAATCAAGCACCATTTTCTGCTTGAAAACTGTATTGATCTCCCCAACTGCCAGTGCCCTCCCACCTAAATTACCTGATATATCTTATATGTATAACATATATATGTGTGTGTGTGTGTATATATACACACCCACATATACATACATTCACATATATGCATGCATGCATATATGTACTTATTCACATATTTATACCGTACATATTTATATACGGACTGTCAAAATAGCATTTATTGAACACTTACTATGTACCAGACACTGTGCTAAAAGCTTTATAAATATTATCTCATTTGATCCTCTCAACAACCCTGGGAGGTAAGTGATATTATTTTCCCCATTTTATAGTTGAGGAAATTGAGGCAGACAGAGGTTAAGTGACTTGCCCTGGAGTCACATAGCCAGTAATGTCTGAGTTCAGATTTTAACTCAAAACTTCCTGACTCCAGGCCCAGTGTTATCTCCACTGTCTAATTTAGCCTAAGGTTCTGGGAGTAGGGATTGTTTCATTCTTTGTCTTCATTCTTTGTCAGTGCCTAGCATACTAATTGGCTTAGTATAGGCACTTAAGTATTTTTTTGATTGGTTGTTTGAAGGTGACAGGTGTAACAGCTAGGAGGCACAGTGGATAGAGTACTAGGCTTGGAATCATCTTCCTGAATTCAAATCTGGCCTTGGACACTCACTAGTTGTGTGATCCTGGGCAAGTCACTTAACCCTGTTTGCCTCAGTTTCCTCCTCTGTAAAATGAGCTGAAGAAGGAAGTAGCAAACCACTCCAGTGTCTTTGCCAAGAAAACCCCAAAAGGGGGTCACAAAGAGTCAGACATGAATAAAAAATGACTAAACAACAACAATGGCACACTAGCTAGTTAATGGCACCTTATGTGACTTTAGACAAATCATTTAATATCTCTGAGACTCAGTTTCCTCAAACGTAAACTGAAGGGGTTTGATTAGATGGTTTCTTCAGTCCTTTCCAACTCATCCAGACACTCAGGCCTTTTCTGCTTGCAGATACTAAAAAACAATAGTTATGGGTCTGTCATCCCTTTGGGGGAGTTTACTCCAGAGAACTGCAACAAACATTTACATTTTCCCTTCTAACAAAGAGGAAGGTCTTGCTCAGCTCCAGTGAGCACCATAAACACTTTAGCTGGCAGCAAGTGGAGATTACAAGCAGTTGATTATAAATGATTCCCACTGAATGGCTGGCACTGACAATGCCTTGGGTTGGCAGATGTTTTTGTGGAAATGAATAGAAATTTGCAAATGAGGAGAAAGGCCTGAATTAGGAACTTTATTATCTCTTCCCCCCTTATTTGGGCCTTGTCTTATAGTAACCTGGATTGTCTCTAGCTTTTTGGCCTCAAGCAAGCACTTTCCTTTCCTGATCCTCAATTTTTTCATCTGTAAAAAAGAAGGGATCAGATTCAATAACCTCAAAAAAAAATGATCTTCCAATTGTAAATCTTAGTGTTTATTACAGAGCCTGGCACATAATCAGTGATTAATAAATGCTTGGTAACCTGAGTTAACTAAATCATATTATCAAATAAAATGTATTTCATTGACTATCCATCCGCTCTAGAGACCATAATTCAGTGATAAAAAAATACTACAAAAGGAATCAGACCTGGGTTTTTGCACTAATTCTATCCCTTAAAAGCTTGATTTTCTTAAATAACTTACTTCCCTTCCCCAGGACTCAATTTTTTAGGCATTTTGGAGGTTCCTTAGATTTGCCTACTTTTAAATTTGCATTTAAGTTTAGGGAGTTGGAGTCAGTCATAGCTTTAAAGCAGCAATGACCTTAGAAGCCATTGACTAGAACCCCTCAACTTACAGATGAGGAAACTGAAGCTTAATGAGGTCAACTGAAAGCTGCAATTTTTCGTCAGGTCGTCTTGGCTTTTAGTCTGGAGATCCTTCTCTGACCCCTTGACTTCTATACTCTCTTTCAACTCATGGGCTCAAATCCTCCTTCCTCCATGAAGCCTTCCCTGAAGACTAATCTTTGGGAATCAGTTCTTCCTCTGAAACCTTCAGCATATACTATTCCTCCATTTGGCTTTTACATATATATCTTAGTGGATTTGCCATTGAACTATTTCTAGTATTGGTTATGGTTCCCTAACAAGATGGTAAAGCTGTTGAAGTCAGGGCAAATAGCTTACACATCTTTCTTCCCATTTCCTCTGCCATAGTGGTCCTAGTGTGTGACTTTCATCTTTGTGTGCCCAGTGCAGAGTACTGGGCATTGCATATAGTAAGAGCTTAATCAATGTTTGTTGACTCGAATTGATCATTGGAAATAGAATACTTAGTAAATTCAAAAGTGTCTCCTGATTAGACCATAACACAACAATATTTCCAAAGATCTCTATTTAAATGAAATATAAAGAAAGGGAGGCTACTGCACAGCTCAACAGCAAAGCCCAGGCAATATATAATAAAAGGGAAAAACAATCAGCAAATGAGTGAACCTGGCATATATGAGTATTTTCCCCCAAAGTAACATTTTAACAAACATCTGCTCTTGTCACATGGCCTACTAGAAATAGCATCGGGATTTTAACAGAGCAGGTATTTAAATACATATTTACCAAATTGAATTGTTCCTTCCTTTTGTAAACAAAAGTGGCCATTGTGCTTTGCCCATGGTAGGAAAATAGATATGTGCAGAAATGTAAACACGCTTGTAGAAACAAAAACACATTCTTATTTAAATGAAAATAAAGTGGACGTTTATATAGTTCTTTAAGATTTGTAGAATATATCATACCTGAGCTTTACAGTAATGCTGTAGTTACACCCAACAGGTACAGTATCCTCCTAGTTATTAAGACAATACATTCCATAGAGGAAGGAAAAGAGGCTCATTGAGGTTAAGTGTTTTGCCCACAGTCGCATAGCTAGTAAGTGACAAAAAACACTAATCAGTGGCTCAGGGTTTAAAGGAACTGAGTTTAAACTCCATCTTGGATTCTAACCTCCAAATGACTTTTAACTAGTCATTAGCCTCTCAGGACCTCAGCTTCTTCTTCTGTAAAATAAGAGGGCTGCATCAGAGGACCTCTGAGGTCCACTCCCAACTCCAGATCTCTGACTCTACGTGCTATCAATATCATCATCACTCCAAATCCAGCACTCTATCCACTAAATCACAATGCCTCTTCAAATGAAATTCAGACATTTCTTTAAATTCACATTTCATTATGGGAAGAAGAAAGGGAAGTTGTAAGGTATAGTTTTTTGGTTTTGTTTTGTTTTTTGTTTGTTTTTGTTTTTGTTTTTCATAAAAAAAGCATTCACTTTGGATATGGTATGACAGAGGTATGGATAGAGTCGGTGTGGTATAATTCAGAGTACTAGACTCAGAGTCAGAAGGTCTGAGTTCAAGTCCTGTGCCACTCACTTGCTAACTGCATGACTCTGAGCAAATCAATTGTTCTAGACTTCAATTTCCTTATGTGTAAAAATGATGAACTCAAAGATCCTTTCCAGTTCTGTATCTGTAGTGTTATGATTCTAGTTCTTCCTCCAACACTTACAAGTTGTATTGTGGAAATTATTTCAAATTTCCAAGCCTTAGTTCCCTTACCTGTGGAATAGAAAATAGATACTTACTAACTGTGTGACCCTGGGCGATTCACTTAACCCTGTTGGCCTCAGTTTTCCTATCTGTAAAATGAGCTGGAGAAGGAAATGGCAAACCACTCAATTTCTGTGCCAAGAAAACCCCCAATGGGGTCATACAGAATCAGACATAACAACAACAAGAAGAGGAAAGATATATGTATGTGTGTATTTATATGGAGATACACATGTAAGTATATCTGTATACATGTATAATGCCTAGGTATAAACACACATACATACATATATATACATTTATATGTGAACTATATATATATATACACACACATCCCTGTAGATGTGCACATACATATATTACTCATGTGTATATATAATACATATTTATATATTATACATACATGTATATTGTAATACACGTGTACACAATACATAGATGCACATATATGTATAAAATGCTAGTATATCTACATGGCAGCATTGTCGGACTACTGGGGAGAAGTGGTTTGTAAATGGTAAAGTATATGTTTATATGAGTTATTCCAATTCCTATCTATTCAATCCATCCAGTGCTCATCATGCCATAAGGATAACCCTGATTCCTCTAACCTGTCAGTGAAACTCTATCTTTGATAGCTCCTACTAGCTTGAGAAGGTTTTAGGCACAGGTTTGGTGATAGAATATATATCTATATATATCTCTCTCTATATATAGATATATAGATAGATAGATAGATATAGATAGATAGATATAGATATATATAGATATATAATGTATATCTATCTATCTATCTATCTATATAAATATATATATACATCTACTAAGGACAAGGGGGAAAGCCTAGATAAGTTGGAGAAATACCAAAAGTCACATAATGAAAATGAAAAACCTTCAGGCAACATCTCAACCCTTTTCATTTGTCCTGCCTCTAACCCCTTTAAACCCCAGCCACTGCCTTCAGCTATGCCTCTGTACTCTCCAAACCACAAGCCTTAACATCTTGCCATTCAGCTATATGCTAAAGATCAGGAGATCTTGTCATATACTCTAAAGACTCAACCCTTCTGTATATGTCAAACTCTATTAGAATGTGACTTTCATGAAAGCAAGGACTGATTTGTACTTATATTCTGGGTGTTTAGACTAGTGCTTGGCACACAGTAGAGATTTAATAAATGCTGTTGTTAATTTTTTCCCATTCAATCATTTGGGAATTCACATTAGGAAAAGACCCCTTTTTATTTCATACATGTGGCAAAGCTTTCAGCAATAGCTCATTTCTTGTGTTTGATTGGGTAAATCATACTATAAAAAAAAATCCAATGGAGTGAAATGTTTGACCACACCTTCATAAAGATGATCCCTCATTCAGAATAAAAACAAGAACCTATAATTCTAAAAATATAGGAATCTTTCATTGACATAGCTTCTGTCATTGGCCCAGGTTAGTTCTGTTATATCGTTGGCATGGTGAACTACTGGTATGTGAATTTCTTCCATTGATTGGGATCAGCAACAAATCTGTAACTTATAGTATTTGAGAGCTCTCTAGAAAACTTGAGAGGTTAAGTCACTTGTCAATGGTATCACAGTAAATCTAAGAGGCAGAATTTGAACTCTGGTCTTCCTGAAACCAAAAGCAACACTCAATCCACTATTCAATGCAGTCTCCTTATTAATAATTAGAAAATGTAGAGAGCAACCTAATGGAATATAATGATGCTTGTGAGAAGCGTATACATTACTGAAATAAACTTTGTATTGAGGAGAAACCCTGTAAAGGTGATGTCTACAAGAAGGCTATCAAAAAGAGTACTTTCTTTACTATCAGAGAATTTATACAGTAGGAAAATCTTATAAATGCAAAACATTTGGGAATGATTTTAGGGGCTGGTCAAAACTTACAGGAAAGACCCACGCTATGAATGCAATGAATGTGTGAAAAAAAAAATAAGAAATTCACTTTTTCCAAAAGAGAAAATCCATACTGGAAAGAAATTATAAATACAATGTACTTCAGTCCTGTTCACATACTCACTGGCCTCCATGTCCTCTGGGGTTTCTTTTTAATAATAAGATTCCACCCCTATGACAACCTCATCACCAGAGGTTGGGATGGCAAGAAATTTCTTTTTCCCCCACCACAGTCACTGAGGAAGATTATGCACTGTTTGGAGAGAATATAGTATGTATTGGAGCAGAGAGTCTCCATATCAAAATAATATATAACTCTGAAATATTTCTGTACTATTATTCTATTCAGCTCAATTCATCTATTCATCACACACCTACATCACGTATCCAGCACTATGAACTTGAGCTGAATTCATGAGTTTATTATCCATACTTCCTTGCTTCAGACGCATCAGACCCACTCAGGCCTAAGGTATCCTCTCCACAGAATGTCAAAAAAAGCCATTCTGAGGCAAAATAATTCTTGGCACACACTTAAGTCAAAAGTTTAAAGATGCTTTCCAGAGAGAGAACAGTAGTCCCTTCAGAAAGGTAGCAGAATACCTACTTCAATGGTGTCGGGTGTCCCTCAAGTTTTGTGGGATGGTGGAGAAATTACTGGACTTAGCATCCAAAAAGGCTAGAATTAAAATAAAATCCAGCACTTAGCTTAGTGCCTGGCACATAGTAGGTGCTTAATAAATGTTTATTGAATTGAATTGAAAAATCTCACCTCTCATGGGGCCTTACCTAATAGGTTAAAGACTTTAAAACAGTAAGAAATAGGGAGTCATTGAAAGTTTTTGAACATAGAATTTGCCCAAGTGTTAGTGAAGGATTGGTGGGGGGGAGGTGGAAAGAAACTAGTGAACTGCGGGTTACTTATGAGTTCATTCAGCTCAATTCAATACCAAAAAAATCATTTCAATTCAACTAAAAAATATTAGATGACTGCTACAGGCCAAGCCCTGTAGTAGGCACTGGGGACATGGAGACAAAAGTAAAGATATCCCTGAACTCAAGGATAGACTGGAAGGGAGATCTGAGATTATCTAACCATCTAATTTTACAGAAAAGGAAATTGAGGCTCAATGTTTAAATGACTTCCTCATGTTCACACATCAAGTTACTGGCAGAGTCTGGTATGGATGATTTTAAGTTTTATAGCCTAGATGTCTAGGGGGATGGTAATTATGTCAACAGAACTCACAAGGCTTATGCCAACAATGGTCACATTATATCAACTCAGCAAAAAAAGTTATAATTTCTCAAATGCATAAAGACTGACTTAACTGAAACAGGTACAATGATGCAAGTGGGGGTGGGGGTTGGGGGAAGTTTGCAAAGGTCAATCTTGTGTTGAAGCAAAAACTGTGAAATCCCATGCCCCATGCCTATGCCTTTGTAAAACCCTTAAAAAGAAACTAATTATCCAGTTCTGAGCAGCATCATTTCTAAACTAGTGGGGGTTTGAAATCATCAAGGCCATGACTTCAGAATTGCTTCAGTTGGTTTACGGGTGGCCTAACTTCAATTCCTCATTTCAAGTAAAAAAAATAATAATAATGTGGGGGTGGGGTGGGGGTGAAGGGTGTGAAATGAGGAGGGAAGCTTTAAACTGCACTAGCAAAAAAGGAGTCTTCAAATGTCTTAAAAGAGGCTACTGAAGATCAAGTGCCTGGGATAAGTGGATTTCCCTAGCCAAAGGTTTCCTGTTCTGAATCATTCTGGAGACCTGTTAAAAAAAATCTACTATTGACACTCTGCCCTCCATAGTCTCAGTTTCTCAGCATGGTAGCTGTTGGTGCTTCGGGGAGAGGAACTAAAATCTGGCTAGAGAGAGGGAGTCAGCAATGGGTGAAACTGAACACAAGGAGAAAGAAGAATGCAAGGCGATTTGGTGAAGGAGGGTCCTGGCAGCCAGTAGGATCAGGAAAGGCCTCACAGACTGTGGTGTTTGAGCTGAGTGTGAAGAAAACTAGAGATTGCAAGAGTTGGAGATGAGGAGGAATCCCACTGCGGAAAAGGAGGATGGCCTATGCAGAGGCACAGAGACGGAGGATACAGCAAGTGCATGGAACAGCAAACGAAAATGACAAATGAGGCTAGACCATAGGTGTGCAGAGGGCAGTGATGTGCATGGTGTAAAAATTGGTAAGGGGCCAGTTTGTGAAGAGATTTACATGCCAGATACAAGAGTTAATATTTGATCTTAGAGGTTATGGGAATCACTTGAGTTTTTTGACTAGGAGAGTGACATGATGATGCCTATGCTATAAGAACATCTCAGCAATAGGTGTACTGATGGATTAGAGAGGGAGGGGCTTGAGGCAAGGAGACCAAATAGACTATAGCAATAGTCAAAACAAGAGGTAATGAAGGCCTGAAATGGGGACATTAGTGATATTATTAATGATTATAATAACTAGCAGTTATAAAGCACTTTAAGTTTTGAAAAGTGCTTTGCAAATATTGTTTTATCTTCACAACAACCCTGGGAGGTGATATTATTATTATCCCCATTTTATAGATAAGGAAACTGAGGCAGACAAAGATGAAGTGACTTGTCTGAGGTTACAAGGTGTAAGTGTCTGAGGTCAAATTTGAACTCAGATATTCCTGATTCCAGGTCCAGCACTCTATCACTGTGCCACTCACTGCCTTGAAAAACATAATACTTCTATGAAGTTCTACTAATTCATTGTCATCTTGTGAAATGACTTTCTCCCCCTTGGTTTCCTCTAATGTAAAATTAGTATGTTTGACTAAATGAGCTCTGTTCCCAAACTCCTTGACAGTAGGGCCCATTTCATTTTGTGTTTGTGCCCCCAATGTCTAATACAATGCTAAGATATGTCTATTGATTGATTCTAGCATTTTGTGTTCTAATATCCTTTGCGACACCAAGCCGATATGCTTGTAGATTCCTTGACCAAAATCAAAATGAATCACTTCTAGGCCTTGTAACCACCATCACAAAGTTCAAGTGTCAGAGCACATTCTATTGAGCTAGTGGTTCAATTATAGAACATTAAAGTAGAGAAGAAGTAATATTTATCAAGCCTAATTAAGATTCCATCCAGTACAAAAATCTGATGGAAAATTGTAATTAAGGAATCACTGTTGAACTATGGAAAGAACTTTAGACTTGAAGCCAGGCGCCTTGCATTCTAATCTCAGCTCTTCCAATTACCAATTATTAGTAGAAATGACAACCTCTTTTCTACCTATTAAAGGGACATTAAAATAAAGAGGAAGTCCTAGCTAAAATGCAGAGAGGCCAAGGGCTTAGGATTTCACCCCTCCAATGTTGGTCCGAGTTAGCCCCATATCAGACAAGGAAGAGGGGTTATTCACCCTCTATGAAAGTCATTAGACCTACTCTGCTTAGCCCCACATGGAAGATGTAGAAGAAATGGCTCAAAATTGCAAAGAGGTAGATTTTGGTGATATGGAAGGAAAAACTTCTGAACAATTAGAGCTATTCACAAGTGTGATGTGTTACCTCCATCACCAGTAGTCATTAAGCAGAACCTCTTTACAACAAGGGGATACTATAAAGCAGAGATTCTTAACTTTTGTTATATCATGGACCTCTTTGCCAGTTTGCAAAGCCAAGGAATCCTTCTCAGATTCATGTTTCTAAATGTATAAAACCAAATATATATAATAACAAAGGAAATCAATTATATTGAAATATTAAAATTAAATTAAATATATTAATATATATATGGAGGGGGGAAAGAAGGGGAGAGAGAAAGGAGAGGAAGGAGAAGAGAGAGATGAAGGAAAGAAAGAGGAGGGGGAGAGAGAGAGAGAAAGTGAGAGACAGGGAGAGAGAGCAGGATAAGAAGCTCAGATTTTCAGATTTAAAGGGAATTGCTCTTTGCTCTTCTGGGTCAGGATGGAATGCATCCTCTCTGAGGTCCCTTCCAGC
The DNA here is from genome assembly GCF_900497805.2 of Vombatus ursinus. Lineage (NCBI taxonomy): Eukaryota > Metazoa > Chordata > Mammalia > Diprotodontia > Vombatidae > Vombatus > Vombatus ursinus. The sequence goes on along the minus strand of NW_020945014.1, from coordinate 8,296,389 downwards.
TAATCCTATTATGTGATTTAAATAGATACCAGGCATCATGAATAGGGTACAGAAGTAATTCAATACACATGGATTAACCACCAATTCTTAATAATGTTAGACAGCTAGTGAGAAATACTGTTACTAGGTGATGGGATCATGTCTTATCTCCCCAGTCATATGACTTTCATCTCTCAACAGTGCCAAGTATGGGCATCTTGCACAGAATACCTTCTCAGAAATGTATGTATTCATGAAAAAGCTGAAACTAGCTAGATATTTGGTCTTCACTAGGAACAGGCATCTAGTTTCAGCCTCAGAAGGTTCAAAGTAAGGTTAGAGAGATTTAGAGCTGGAAGATGTCGTCTAATTTATCACCATTATATTACAGATGAGGGAACGAAATCCCAGAGACTGTGCATGGCTCATCCAAGGTGATGAAACTCAATTCAAAGACATTAATTAAGTACCTAACGCATGCGACACACAGCTCTAGATTCTGGACATATAAAGTCGAAAACAAAATAGTCTTCGTCCTCAAGGAAATTCCATTCTACTTGGTTTTGTAGAAGATGAATTGAGGTATAAAATATAAATCAACATAATGCAAGCGTATCTACAAAAGACCATTAATATCTGGAGAGACCAGAAAAGACTTCAAGGAGATGAAAAGTATCAGAAATTTTGAGCTGGAGATAAGAATGCCAGGCCAGGCTATAACTAGGGAATAGTGTGACCAAAGGAAAAGCTATGTGGCACAGTAGATAGAGTACCAGGCCTAGAATAAGGAAGACTCCTCTTCCTGAGTTCAAATCTGGCCTCAGATACTTACTAGCTATGTGACCCTAAGCAGGTCACTTAACTCTATTTGCCTCAGTTTCCTCACCTATCAAATGAGCTGGAGAAGGAAATGGCAAATGATTCCAGTATCTTTGACAAGAAAACCCCAAAGTGGGTCACAAAGAGTTGGACACGACTGAAAAACTACTAACAAGTATGATCATAGCTTTCTATGAGGGGAGCGATCTCTTGAGGAACATGAGGAAAACACTCACACTTCCTATATTCAACCAGCAAAAATTTCAAAACTCTCCTAGATCCTATCTTTCCCTCAAAATGTTGCTCTTTCCCCAGACCACTCTTTAAATGAGTGTTTCCTTACATAGGGCATGACATTCAACTGGGACAAACTGTCTTCTGAACAAAATTACTTCTACTTCTTCCTCCTTGGGATTGTAAAATGAAACTGTAGGACCAGAAAAGAGGTGACAGGTGGGTGGGTGGCAATAGTTCTTTTATCCCTCTTCCCCCATACTGTCACCTTTTACCTCGTTTGGGGGATTATCTGTTCCCTGCACCAACTCTTTCCTATACCTCCCCCAATTTTGGTCCACTTTCCAGAATTCCTAGTGACAGTTCTGGCATCTGAGAAGGCCTTGAATGCATAGAGGTGGGAATAGAGGGAAACTGAGATTAGGGAACACCTATAGAAAGGAATGCAGCATTTTTGAAAGAGAAACTACTATGAAAGAAGACTAGAAAGGTCACTGTAACATTATAATGGAAAGTTTTAAATGCCAGACTGAGGCGTTTATATTTTTAACTAGAGGTGATATGAAGCCACAGAGTGTTTTAAGGAACAGGTGAGGGAAATGATCAGATCTATGCCTTAGAAACGGTTGTTTTGATAGTTATTCAAAGGATATATTAAGCTGGAAGACCAAATGAGAAACAATTACAATAATCCAATATTCCAGTAGGGGATGAGAGCCTGAACTAGGTTTATACTTGTGCTTGTAGGGAGTGATTGTGAGAGATGAGGAGGTAGAATTGGCCTAATTTGACAACTGATTGGATTATAATGAATGAATGAGAAGGAAGACTTAAGGATGACTTTGAGTTTATGTAAGTGGTAAGCACTAGTGCACATATCTGAACCCATGCCATCCGTCTCTGAGTCAAGTACTCCTTGCATCATAACACACTGCCTAGGTTTCCCTTCAACTGTTTTATTATAACTGTTTTCTTAACAGTATTCATCTTATTCATTTTAAAAATTATTTTAATTGCTGCATAATTTCCCCTAAATTTTTCATTCATGTATTCATTCATTTAGTGAACATTTATTAAGCACCTATTATGTATGAGGCACTATGCTAAGCACTGAGGGAACTCTAGAGATGAATAATAATACAGTCTTTAACTCAAGGAGCTTACAAAGTATTAAACTGATAAGATTTATATAGAAATCACCATAATACAACATAGAACATGATAAATGCCCAGAATAAAGAGAAGCAAAATAACAGGGGTGTTCAAAGAAGGCATGCAAGGCTGGCTGGGGAGATCATGGAAAGTTTCATGGAGGAGGGGGTGCTTTCAGATGAGCCTCAGAGGATCATTATGTCTTCTTCAGCGAGATGCGGAGGTATTTAATTGGAAGTAGGAGGAAGGGGGAAGAGTAGACATTGCAGGCACAGAGAACAGAATAAGTAAAGATGTGGTGACCGGAATTCTTTCATTTAGGGAACAATAATAGTCTAATCTGGCTAGAATCTAAATTTCATGTGGGTGAGTAGGGGAAGATAAAACTAGAAAGATAGAAGAACAGACTGTAGAAGGAGGCCTTGAATTCCAGGCTGAGGATTTGGGAAATTATGTTGTACCCACTGGGGAGCTACAAATGGTATTTGAGCAGACAAATGACATGCTCCCAGTAGTACTTTACCCAGACCAAACTGCCTTTAGAAGGAGGGTTTGATTGTCTTTATTTTGCACAGGGCAATCTGTATGGCAGTCCTTTCATCGAGGTTCCCACCTAATTCCTTCTGAGAGCTCTGGTTCCCAGCCACTTTTCTCCTTGGGGTTCAGAGGGTTCACTCTTAAGGAAGAGGAGTTTTAGGTAAAGCTTTAATTGGACAAAATGGAGAGTGATCACCCCTGGGAGAGTTCTATTTATGGAAAGAGAGAGAGAGAGAGAGAGAGAGAGAGAGAGAGAGAGAGAGAGGAAAGAGAGAGCGCACAGATTAGATGTGTGAATACATTTGGATACAGCTCAAAACCCTTCCAAGGTCTGTCAGAGGCCCTTAAGTCTCTGAACCCATATCATTATCACATTACACATGGAAAATGCTCTTAAAGGTGCCAGACAGCTAACTGGAATCTTGTTATTTCTGAATAATACTGAGCAGGAAGAGTACCAGCACAACACATCATGTTCAAAGAAAAGGCACACACACACACACTCACACACACAGAATTAGACTCAGACAGATAAAAACACACAGAGAAATTCACACACAGAAACCTGAAGAATGATAGAGGGCACATGTATGCAGAGATTCAGGCTAGCTTACTCCAATTCAGACCAACATTCAGAGGTTTGCAGACTATATACCTACCAATAGATCAATAAGCACACATACACACACACACACACACACACACACACACACACACACAAGCCAGGTACACAGGTACACACCCAGCAGTTTCTTTTGATCAGGGAAATAAAGTGTTGTTTCCAAAGAGTATCGATTATCTATACTATAGGTAAGGAAGCAGCGGCACGGGATTTGGCGGATGATTTATGTTAATGCCAAGGTTCTCCTGGGAGAAGGAAGGCTGCTTTAAGAAGAGATTAAGAACAGATTTATATCTGCTGTAGGTAGACATAATGTAGGTATAGTAAAAAAAAATCCTTGGTAGCAACAGAGAAAGGTAGCTCAATCAGAGGCCTTCATGTGTATCAATTTAATAAAAGAAGCATTTAAATAAGTAAGCACCCCAAATTTTGACCATTCTAAACTCTGTCCATCCCTCATAGTCAAGATCGAATGAAACCTCCCTGATGTCATCTTTCTAGACCCCTCCCCACAACCTTCACCCATCTGAATGTGATTACTCCTTCTTCTAAATCTCTGGAACACTTAGTCATTTCATAGAATTTACCACATTCTGCCTTCTAGACTGGTTCTTACTCTGTGTCTCTTAGACTTAGGACAGTGCCTTATTCACATTGGGCACTAATATATATGCCAAATGATGGAATGAATGGCTCATGAGCTCCCTATGATCAGAGGATTGTACAGGAAAGATTTCTCTATCAATGTATGCATATTATTCCTTTGATAGATTCTGTGTTCCAGCCAAACTTGCCTACTTACAAGTGGACAGCACACACACACACACACACACACACACACACACACACACACACACACGTGCACACACACACACACACACACACACACAGGTGTGGCACAGTAGAGAGAGTTCCAGGTATGAAGTAAGGAAGACCTGAAGTCAAATCTAGCCTCAGACGCCTACCAGCTTTGTGACCCTAAGTAAGTGATTTAACCAGTTTGACTCAGTTTTCTCCTCTGTAAAATGGGAATAATAATAGCACCTAGTGCTAGTTGGATTATAAGGAAAGTTCCAGAATGAACGCTTTCAAATTGTGGTGCTGGAGAAGGCTCTTGAGATTCTTTTGGACAGCAAGGAGATCAAAACTGTCAATACTTAAAGAAATTAATTCAGGCTATTCACTGGAAGGTCAAATATTGGAGCTGAAGCTTAAATACTTTGGCCACATAATAAGAAGATACAACTCATTGGAAAAGATCCTGATGCTGGAAAAGATAGAAGGCAATGGGAAAAGGGCATGGCAGAGGATGAACTGGATAGATGATGTCATAGAAAAAATGAACATGAACTTGGACAGACTCTGATAGTGAGGGATAGAAGGGCTTGATGTGCTGTGGTCTATGGGGTCACAAAGACCTTGTGTCCATATGAAGCGCTATGTCTGTGTGTCCATATGGGGTGCCTGGCATGCTGTGTGTCCTTGGGGACACAACTGGATGACTCAACAACAACAATTACAACCACACAGGGTTGTTGTGAGAATCAAATAAGATAATAATTATAAAACACTTAGCACAATGCCTGGCATCATTACTTGTGAATCCTAGAACTCAGTACTCTATCTCCCACCTCCATACATTTGCACAAGTTGTTCCTCATGCCTGGAATGATTTCCTTTTTCATCCCTGTTTCTGAGAATACCTAACTTCCTTCAAAGATCAGCTCATTTGCCATTTCCAATGAAAACTTTTCCTGAGTTTTCCCTCTCCCTCCCATTTTCACATATATACTTATTTACATATATCTCCTACTCTTTCACTAGAATGTTAGCTTCTTGAGAAGGGGGCAAAGAATGATTTTTCATTTTTATGTTTGTACCTCCAACATCGAGGACTTTGTTGTATACATAGTGCATATTTAATAAATCTCTACTGTGTTGGTTTGAATGGACTAATGACAGATTGATTGATTAGGAGGCTGTTATAATCATCCAAACCAGAAAAAACAAGGTTTTGACCTAGAACAGCAACCACAGAAGTGGAAAGAAAGGAAAAAAATGAGATATATTTTGGCAACAGAGTCAATAGGACTTGGTAACTAGTGAGATGGATCAGTTTAGATAAATTTACATAGTTTGCTCAGTGGGGAAAAAGCTATCACTTCTTTAAAAAATAGTAACTGAGATTCAGCAAAGGATTTATTAGGCATTCCCTACTATTTACCACATGTTGTATTAGGCACCGGGGATACACAGGATACAGAGACAGAGAACTTTGTTTTCCTTGTTGAACACCAAAGCACTATAACTATAATTTTCATTAACAAGACACTGAAAAGTGCCTTCCTCAGAACAATCCAATGCCATAATAATGCAAGTAAGATTATCTCCATTCTAATGACATAAAAGTAAGGATAATCAATCAATAAGCATTTATTAAATGCTTACTAGGGCCAGGCACTATGCTAAGTACTGGTGACACAAAAAGAGACAAAAGAAAGCTCTTGCCCTCAAGAAGTTTGTAATCTAATGGGGGGGGGAACATGTAAATAAATATATACAAAATAAGCTATATATAGGATAAATAGAAAATAATTAACAGAGAGAAGGCGTTAGAATTAAGAGAAGTAAGGAAAGGCTTCCTATAAAAGACAGAATTTAAGTTGGGATTTAAAAGGAGCTAGGGAAGCAGTAGATGGAATTGAGCAGGGAAACCATTGCAGGAATGAGGGACAGTCAGAGAAAATGCCTGGAACTTAGAGATGGAAGTTATTGTTCATGGAACGGCACAGAGGCCAGTGTCACTGGATTGAAGAGAATGGGGTGGGAAGTAAAGAGCAGGAAGACTGAAAAGGTAGGAAGGGTCTAGTTTATGAAGGGCTTTAAATGCCAAACAGAGCATTTATTGTCTAATCCTTGAAGGGATAGGGAGCCAATGGAGTTTACTGAGTGAATGAAAGGGTGGGGGTGAGGTGATCAGACTGCATTCTAGGAAAATCACTTCAGTGGCTGAATGGAGAATGGATTAGATTGGAGAGAAATTTGAGGCAGGTGGACCCAGCAGCAGCCTACTGTAATAGTCCAGGTGTGAGGTGATGAAGGCCTGCACCAGAGTGATAGCAGTGTCAAAAGAGAGAAGGGGACATATGGGAGAGGTGCTGCTAAGGTGAAATCGATAGGCCTTGGCAACAGATTGGACATAGGGGTGAAGAGATAGTGAGGAGTTCAGGATGACACTTAGGTCATGAGCCTGAGGGACTGGGACTGGGAAAAATGATGTTGCCCTCTATAGTAAGTACTAGGGAAGGTAAGAGGTGAGGAGGTTTTAAGGGAATGAAAATGAATTGTTTTTTATATGGTTAGCTTAAGATGTCTACTGGACATCCAGTTTAAGATGTCTGAAAGGTAATTGGAGATGCAAGACTGGATGTCAGTGGAGAGGCTGAGGTAGAATAGTTTTGAGAATCATCAAAATAGAGAAAGGATCTGGTAAGATTACCAAGTGAAATAGTATTAAGAGAAACAAGAAGAGGGCTCAGGACAGAACTCTCTAGGATACCTAAAGAATATGATCTGGATGAGAATCCAGCAAAGGAGATTGAAAAAGAGTGATGAGATAGGTAGGATGAGAACCGAGAGAGTGACATACTGTGAAAACCTAAAGAGAAAAGACTATTAAAGAAGGAAATGGTGATAAACACTGATATAGGCTGCAGAGAGGGCAAGGAGAATGAGGATTGAGGAAAAAAAGGTCATTGGATTTGGTTATTTAAGAAATAGCTGGTAACTTTGGAGAGAGCAGTTTTGATGGAATTTTAAAGTCAGAAGCTGGATTGTAAGGGATGAAAAGAGAGAGAGAGTAGAGACATATTGTTGGTGGCCTTGTTGAAGAGTTTAACTGCCAAGGACAGAAGAGACAGAGAATAATAGTTCACCAGGATGGAAGGATCAAGAGAGGGTTTTTTGAGGATGGAGAGACATGAGCATGTCTGTAGGCAGCAGAGGAAAATCAATAGAGGGGGAGAAATTGAAAATACATGATATAGTAGGGATGACAGAGGAGGCAATCTGTTGGAGGAGTTGAGATAGAATGAGATTGTTTGAACAGGTAGAAGGGTTAGCCTTGATAAAAAAGTGAAGCCACTTCATCATGTGAAACAATTGTGAAGGAAAGATGGTGTTCCTTTGACCATATGAGTGATATGAACTGAGGAAGAGGGGAGGTGAGGGAACTCTTAGCAAATGAGTGAAGAGGGAACTCATGGTGAATGACCTCAATTTTTTTTTTCAAAATGTAAGGCAAGGATCTCAACTGAGAAAGTGGAGAAAGGGGGAGCCATAGGAAGTTTGAGGAGAGATGAAAAGGTTTGGAAGAGCATCACTGTGGAGAGTGGGATAGCAAGTTGGTAAGAGAAGTATAGTAGGATTGCCTATCAGCAGTGAGGGCCCAGTTGAGGTTGTATCACATGCAATATGTTGTGTAGGTTCAGAACAGGTTGTTGATTCACCCAAAGGCATAATACTAAATAAATGTCAGTATCAGGATTCCAAATGCATTATGCATTTCCTTCTACCATGGAGCATCCTCTTTTCAGGAAATACACATACACACACTATTAAATATTGTAGCTAAAAGGGAGCTTTAAGATACATCAATCAATCAATACATGCATTAAGTACCTACTATGTGCTAGGAACTGTATTAGGTGCTGATGATAAAAGTACAAAGAATAAAAAAAAAACACTACTCCCAAGGAGTTTACATCCTAATGAGGGAGATAAATGCATTCATCAGTTTATATATATAATTAAAAATAAATACAAAACTAAATATGATGCACTGCAGGATGAAGGACATTACAGCTGGGGGATCAGGAAAGGTTTCATTAGAAGGTGGTACTTGAGTTGCTTCTTAAAGGAAGAGTGTGATTCTGTGAGGCTGAGATGAGGAAGAAGTGCATTCCAGGCATGGATGCCAGCCAGTACAAGGGTACAAAAAAGAGGGATAGAGCTTGGTGAGTAAAGAACAGAGAGGACAGTTTGGCTGGATTCCAGATCATGGGAAGGGGAGTGATGTACAATAACCATGGTGGAAGAAAAAATCATTCAGGGTCTGGTTCTAATGGGCTATAAAAGCTAAATAGAGGAGGTTATATCTGAACACAGAGGCAATAGGGAGCCACTGGAGTGAATTGAGTCAGGGAGTTACTTGATCAGAGGTGTCCTTGAAAGAAAATCACTTTGCATCATCAGTTGGAGGATGGGCTGGCATGGGAAGCAGCTTGAGGAAGAAAGACCATTGAGAAGGCTCTTTTGACAATCTAGACAAGAGGTTCATTTTACAAATGAGACTGAAAACACAGATATTAAGTGATGTCAAGATTTTGGGAGACACCCTGTTTTCCAGAGCTAAGACCCAGCAAGCAAGCTGGGCCTTAGATTCTTTTGTCAGTGGCAATGTTTGTCCTCTAACTCCAAGTCCAGGGTTCTTGTCAGTCTGGTACTTTGGATCCAGAAAATAAATTCCCTAATGAGAACAGCTAGATGAAGCAGTGGATAGAGTGCAGGGCTTGGAGTCAGGAAGACCCGAGTTCAAATCTAGCCTCAGACACTTACTAGCTATGTGACCCTGGGCAAATTACTTAACTCTGTTTGCCTCAGTTTCCTCATCTGTAGAATGAGCTGGAAAAGGAAGCAGCAAAACCATTCCAATACCCCTACCAAAGAAAAGTCCAAAAAGGGGTCACAAAGAGTCGGAGGCAGCTGGAAACAACTAAACAACAACAAAACAAGAACAGCAAATTCCTTTCCAATTCAAAGCCAGGAGCTGTGGAAAAGTCCCCTGTCACTCTAATATGCCACAGAGGAAATTATATTTGAAAAACAGCCCACAGCCAACCCAAGGTATTTAAAATTTCTACACAGCTACATCTACACCCTAGTGATTCCTGGCCCTTTGTCAACCATCAGGACTTGTCCACAGCTGGAGTTCAATGGGATAAAAAAGGACCAAGTTGGCAGGTTGAGGAAGTCTCTATTTGATAGAAAAGAAAGTGAGACATTTTGGTCATTAGCATGAAGAGAGCAGAGTTAAGGAAACTGATTCCTAAATCCTTTTAATAATAGCACCAAAGCTACTAAAACAACCGCAACTCCCAATAGGAATAATTAGAACAGCTTGGGGATGGGGGTGAGGGGGAAAGCACACTCCACTTCTCTGGAAGTCTTCAATTCTGCTCTCTCATTTCTGAGGGAGTATAAATTGCCCTAGACAAGCAGGGGAAAGGTCAGGGTTGCTAGGTAGGAATCTTTCAATTCTTCTTTTAGAACAATTCCAGTCCCTGTATGGCAAACTTTGGGATGATGTGGACAAGAGTCAAATAGGATGGGCAGGCATGGATGGGCTGGATTCTTAGTAAATAGGGGAAATACCAAAATCAAGAAGTCGCATGTCCACTGAAGCACTAGATTTAAATCAGGAAAGGTCTTTAGAGACCCTCTATCACCAACACTTTATTTTACAGATATTTTACAGATAACACTTTATTTTGCAGCCCAAGGATGGGGTGTTACTTGCCTATAGGCATACAGGTAGTTCAATTAATCAGTAAATATTTATTTGTTCTTGTTCAGTCATTTTGGTCTTATTGGACTCCTCCTTACCCCATGTGGGGTTTTCTTGGCAAAGATACTGGAGTGGTTTGCTATTTCCTTCTCTAGCTCATTTTAGATGAGAAAACTGAGGCAGACAGGGTTAAGTGACTTGCCCAGGGTCACATAGCTAGTAAGTGTGTGTAAGTGTAAGATGAGTCTTCCTTACTTCTGGGCTGGCACTCTATCCACTGTGCCACCAAGCTGCCCTAAACATGTATTAAGCACCTACTATATGCCAGACACTGTGCTAAGCACTGGGAATACAAAAAGAAGCAAAAGACAGTTCTTGCCCTCGAGGAATTTGTAATTTAGAATGAGAGACAACATAGAATCATATACAAATCAAGTGACAGACAGACAGACAGACAGATAGATAGATAAATAGATGATAAATAGGAATTAAAGGAGGGAAAGCACTGGAATTAAAAGGGGTTAGATTGGATAAGACCCCAAGGCCCCTAGTTTGAATCCCATTGCTTTTCCCACATTTTAGAAAAAATAGTGGCAAGTTAGAGAATATTCAGTAGGAGTAACTAGTGATGGAGATCATATCATATGAAGGTGAGTTAAAGGAACTAGAGATATCTAAGGTGGAGAAGGAAAAAAAAAACTGAAGGATTACTTTCAAGTACATGGAAATAGAATTATACTTGTATTCAGCCCAAGAAGGCAGAAATAAGACAGATGGTTGGAAGTTCTACATTACTTCATGGAGGCTGGATCACCACTTTCAGGGATGTTGTTCCCTGTCTATGTATGGGCTAATGGTCTGAAATCCTTTTCAATACTGTCATTCTGTCAGAAAGGAGTAATTACTATGACCGGTAGATATGATTAGCCACAACAATCCTCTGGCCTATGGGCCAATTAGGCTTAGCAGTAAAAGAGAGACTACCCAAGTTTGGGCATTCCCTCTAGGGATAGAAGTTCAAGAACAAACTCAGCTGATGTCTGTTTTCACTTACCAGTGCTCATACTATATTCCCCTGGTAGAATGTAAGATCTTTGAGGACAGAGATTATGTGGCTTTTGTAGTGGTATGCCCAGCATCTAGCATACTGTCTTAACTCATGATAACCACTTAATCAATGTCTATTGAAATGAATTCAGCAGAATTAAATTAAATGATTTTAATTGGTCCAAGTTAGATAAGCTGGGTCTGACTCCAGCATCATTATTGCTTCCTTCCCCCAATTTTCCTGCAAGCTGTCTGCAGGCACTAAAGCAGGGGTGGCAAATAACTTGACTCATCTACCCAATGTAGATTTTCATGGGCTTAGATTCAGACATGGGAAGGCTAAGGGAATGAATGTGTTTGATTGTTGAATTAAGATCAATGAGGGGTAGGTTACATGGAGGTAGGTGTTAGCATTGTGTAAGATATAACTTCCTAACAATCAGAACCATTCCATAATAAACATGCTGCCTTGAAGAAAAATGAACCTCTAAGAAAACATGAATTGCCATTTGCTAGGAATATAACAGAGAGGATGACCCCTGAAGTCCCAGTCTGTGGTTCCATATTCTAGTCCACCCTGTACCCAAGCATGAATCCACCTAAAACATGATATGTAAGTAGTTAGCCAATGTCTGCTTTAACACAAGACACAGCATGGTATAGTGAATAACAGCACTGGCCCTGGAAGGAAGACTTGTATTCACATCCTGCCTCAGATTCTTATTGGGACAGTCACTTAACCTCCCTTGGTCTAAGTTTCCTCATTTGTAAAATGAGCATTTAGATTTGATGGCCAATTTGAAGTGCCCTTCCAAGTCTACATCCATGATTCTATGATCCCAGTGATGGGCAACTCATTACATCATGAGGAAATACTCCACAAAGCTCACCATGTGGAACCTCAAAGGGTTTCCCTAAATTTTCCAGCAATTTGTCTTAGTTTTATCTCCTAGAGTCAAGCAGAAAAAAGTTAAATCCTTCCTTGACATGCTTTAAAACAACAAATATTTCTAGGTTACAGCTTCTCCTATTGGATAAAAATTATCAGTTTTTCAGCACTTCTTTAGAAAATGTTATTTGAAGTTCTCTCACCATCTTGATTGACTTCTTCCTTATCCATATTTCTCCTCAAATCCCTATAATTGATATTCTAGATGCGATATTCCCTCCAGGTTATGATTTTGAATTTCTGGACTTCACCACTATTCCTCTGCTGTATTTTTCAGGTGCCTCATTTGTTGTCTTTCTCCTTGAGAATGTGAGCTCCTTGAAGACAGGGGCTGGGTTTTGGTGGGGGAGTTTTGGGGGGGAAGTGGGGTGCTATATCCATATCCTTAGTGCTTAGCACAGTGCCTAGCATATAGTAAAGACTTTGAAATTTTTGTTGTCTTGACTTGCTTTGTCTTAATATACCTAGGCCCAAACACAGTGAGACAATCAACCTCCCTTTGTCATGGACACAAGAAGTCTATTAATGCTGCTAGATGCAGAAGCTAAGCTTGCTAGGAAGCCACACCATGGGTTCTTGAGCATAACAAATAACAGGGACATATTGATTTGCTTATCTTCTGAGAATCTGCAGAACCTCAAACCTGAAAATCTCCAAGCCGTAAATTAACTTCTTTTTGACAAATCTGAGAAAATATAAACCTACCATAGAGATCGACTGAGATTAGACGTGAGGTGCTGACCTAGGTCCTGATGTTGTCTTCTGTCTCCTACAGCTCATGAATGTGGAAGAAAATCCTCTTATTTCATGTGAGCACAGAAACATATTCAATACCCTGCATTATACATTTCCCATTCTGATATGTACCTTCAGAGGTAACCTCGTTTGCAAGCCACATATAATTGCTGCAGATCTTCTGAATATCACTTGTTTCTGAGACTGGGGTGTCATTTGTAACTGAAGACGTGCTCAGACATTTCCTGAAAGTATTTAGGCCCTGAAGAGCATGGCATGTAATATAACAATCTCTCTGTTTTCTCTCCTCCTCTTCAAGCTAATTGCTAAGTTGAGCCTGAACAGATCAGCTGAAGCTATGACCCTTTGGGAAATGGGAGTCAGGAAGATGAATGGTAAAGGATTCCAACAGTCTGGCTGGATAATGCAAGAGGAATAGCAGTTAGGGGCACCTAGATGGCACAGTGGATAGAGCACTGGCCCTGGAGTCAGGAGGACCTGAATTCAAAACTGACCTCAGACACTTGACATTTACTAGCTGTGTGACCCTGGGTAAGTCACTTAACCTCACTGCCTAGCCAAAAAAAAAAAAAAAAGGAGGAATAACAATTGAACCTGAAGCTAATGAAAAGATTATTGAACCAGGAATCACCAAATCTGTGTTCAGGCCCTGCTCTACTATCCTCACTATAGGAAGTCACTTAAGCTTTCTACACCTCAGTTTCCTGATCTCTAAAATGAACTTAATACTATTAACGTTACCTATTTACCAAGGATTTGAGGAGTATCAAGTGATAAAATGTACTTACCAACCACTTTGGACACTATAAAGCATTATAAAAAAATTGAGACCTAATTATGATTACTAGTTAACTGAAGACTGAGGAAAGTCAATAACAGGATATAAAAAAAAAAAAAACAGGCATGAGGGTAAAGTACTGAGAAAGAAAATGCATAGCCTAAATATAACTAGATCTCCCTGAGAACCAGGATATCTATTGTTGGTCAACTGATGAAATCAGGTTTTTCTTAGCACCTAGAGATGTGTGAAGGTGGGAGAGAGGTGTTCATCAGGCTAATAGAAGAGGAGCTGCTTTGCTTTAACATACCCCTTCCCAAAAAATTCAAGCCTTTTTTTTTTGTATCAGTATCAACCTACTTGTAACTCATTTCCCTAAAAGTCTCTCACCTCAAGGATTCCTTTTAGTTATAAAGCATTGTCCTTGGCTACAGAAAGAAATGATTGAAATGGCTGATTAAGGCAATCACATCACCAAGGCCCAAAGTCCTTGCTACTGACCATTTATCCTGTCATAACCTCCCACTTAAAAATATATCATTGTCAAAATCCCACTGTGGTTATGCCATGGGCTCACCTCTACCATGACCTTACCTTTCTCCCTCACTCAAAGTTATTCATCCCCTATGGAGGTTGTCTAATACTTATCTTCTCGTTTCCTCCCACCACCCCTTTCTTTCTTTAAAGTGTGGAAATCCATCAATAGGAATCTCAAAATATTTCATGAAAAGCAGCAGAAGAGGGATTGTTTCTGACGGAACCAGACAAATCAATTAATTGATCTCTGGCACACAAGGATAATTTTATTTCCTAGTCTATTAAAGAATATCAGAGCTGGTGAGCTAATTTCACTGGAGGATGATCTGTCATCAGTCATTAGTCAGGGAAGTGGAGAATGAGGATGGAAACTTGAAACTAATTTCTCTATCTTAAGTCACTTCATTTCTGCAACCTTTGTAACTCCTGAGATGAGGGGAGGGAAGGGGAGGAACCAGTGATTTTTTTTTTTACCCTTTCTACCCCAGCCTATTTTTTTTTCTTTTTTTGACTTACAGGTTTATTGATGACAAAGCTTCCTTCATGCCTCATCTTATGTGATCCTAACAATATAAGGTTGGCAGGAAAAATGTAGTCATTCCAATTTTGCATATGAGGAAATGGAGCCCCAGAGACTTTAAGAGCCTACTGTTACATACCTCATAAACTGAAGAGCTAGAATTCAACCTAGTTCTCCTGATTCTAAGCCCAATGATCATTTGCATTCTGTTTTACTATTCAAAGAATATTACTCAGTAGGGCAATTTTAAATAGATGCCAGACCCTGCTTCTGCCCCTTCCCAAACAAATAAACATGTGTATATGACTTTAAAAATAATGAAGGATTTCACTGGCGATATCATTGATTTGAGGCTTCTGGAAAGGATTCTGTAAGATTGCATTATTGTAGAGGATGAATGGAACTTTACAGGAGAGGAAGACGTACCTATTCTTCCTTCATGTTTTGCAAAGTAGTATTTTGTATACAATTTTGTAAGGCACTGAATAAATGTTTAAGGAATGAAGGGAATGAATGATGTATTTCTGATGACAGTGACAGGGCACAATTGATAAGCAAAGAGGAGAAGGCTGAGAATGATGAGAATATTGCATAGGAAGTAACAAAGACTAGGTTATCTAGTTCTCTGAGGTTAATAAAGCCCACATTTTCTCAACAACTTACATACCTGACATACAACTTTTTTTCTATCGTATCAACCTACTTGTAACTCATTTCCCTAAAAGTCTCTTACCTCAAGGATTCCTTTTAGTTATAAAGCATTGTCCTTGGCTACAGAAAGAAGTGATTGAAATGGCTGATTGAGGAAATCACATCACCAAGGCCAAAAGTACTTGCCGCTGACCATTTATCCTGTCATAACCTCCCACTTAAAAATACATCATTGTCAAAATCCCACTGTGGTTATGCCATGGGAAGGAACTTAATGAATGCTTGCTGCTAAATAAATCTCTGAGGTAGATGACACAAGTGCAAATATATCCCTATTTTACAGATGGGCAACTGGAGGCCCAAAGAGATGAAATGAGTTTGCACAAGGTCACCCAGTCAAGTAGCTCAGAGGCTAAACATTTCTTTCAGGTTTTCAGACTCTCAAATCTAGTATTCTCATGAGAGTGGCTATTATTATTTTTAGGGAAACACAATAATTAACAAGAATGAGGTTAATAAAATGTTCTCAATATAAAACTCCCACTTTCAGAAGCAGATTATAATGAATATTTTGGTTACATGAAAAGAGTACTTATAATCTTTAGTACAGTAGACTGTATCTCCGAAGTCAGAGGACATGGTTTGAAATAATACCTGATACAGTTGGTTGTGAACTTGGCCAACTCACATAAGTGACCTGGGCCTCAGTTTCCTCATCTGTAAAATGAGGGGATTAACACAGATGGCTTTTGAAGTTCCTTTTAGCAGCATAGCTACATTCCTATGATCTTATACATCTTTGATTCTCTTAAATAGACAAGGCTATTCCTATGTAAATAATGGTGCTTATCATTACTTCCCACCCTGCCCCTCTTTCTTCCCACCTATGTAGTAATAAAAATAGGGAGCCTGAGTGTTGAGGTCTAGGGGAGCTGGGAACCCCCAAAATTCAAGGGTAAAAGACACAGGTCCTGCCTCGAATTAATTTGACTCAAGGCTTCTTTCAGTCAAAGACAAGTTTTATTAAAACACCAATTGAGGTGGGCAAGATTTTAAGAATCCACCCAATTGGCCAGATTTTAAGAATCTGAGCCTTTGTATTAAGAATACAAACAGGCCAGACTCTTAAGGAATCTGAGCACTTTAATGGAGGTAAGATGGACCTTTTATACAGAAAGATTCTGGGAAGATCTGGATGTAATCTAGGAGTGACCAAGTAGTCTGTGGTGACTGGGAGGTAACAGAAGGACCAGGAAGGGCCAGGTGCCCCAGACGAACACCAGGGATGTAGGCCACTGGAAGGGGTCTAGATACTCAAGTTGTGGTGGTCTAGGGTGGGGCCAGGTGCAGACCATGAAGGCTGGGCTGGGTTAGAGGTAACAGAGAATTGGAGAGTAGGGCAGGGTCAAAGCCACAATTCAAGGACAGTTGAAAGGATTATACCCAGATGAACCTCAGGTGAATACCTGGGACCTGGGACACATGGGAAAGTCTAGGGCCTTTTAGAGGTCCATTATTAGCACCCCATCAAGAGTAGATTCTTGATATAATATAAAGCAGTCCCTGAGCCCATTTTACAGCAGCCAAGAGACAAATCTTTAGGAAGTCAGTCAATAATCTGTCAATAATCATTTATTAAGCCCTCATTATGTACCAGGCATTGTGTGTGCTCAGCAATAGAGATACTTAAAAAGATGGCTCCTCCCTCACAAGAGATTCATATTCTAATAAGGCAGACAATCTGCACGATGTACATAGAAGATTGTTGTTGTGGTAGTGGTGGTTGTTGTCTGTCCTTCTCAAAGAAGACCATGACATCAGGGAGGTGATGTCATGACATGCAAGTGAATTGAATTTAAGTGAGGGAGGACTGTGCAAAGTCACCAGTCTCCCTTTCTCCTCCAAAGCCATTTGGGTCCAGTGGCAAGATATGAATCAGGACAACTACAGATGGCCCTGGATGCAGTGGGAGACCTTGGCCTTTTTAAGCTAAGGTCTTTAACAGGTCTCAGTTTGACTGAGGCAATGACCATTCAGTAATTATGGCTAGGTAAGAAATGATGCAGAGAATGGCCTCTTTACCTAGTAAAAAAAAAAAAAATCAATCTGAGAAAGGGAGACCATTAGAGTTTCTGGCCAAAACAATTGCTATTTACATTCACTCTAAGCCGATCAGATATGTACAATGTAAATAGAGGGAAGCACTAAGGAAGAAAGAAGGGAGGGGAAAGAGAAAGGAGAAAAAGAATAAGAAGGGAATGGAGACAGAGACCAAGGAAGAGATAGAGACAAAGAGATAGAGACAGAGATAGACAGACACACAGACTATGGAATATCCTCCAACAGAAAGTGGGTTTTGAACTATCTTGAGCGAAGCCAAGATGTCAGAACGGAAACATTCCAAGCATGGGAGACAGACAGAGTAAAGATATGGAATGGGAGCTGGAGTGTCCCTGGGGGAGAAATCAGATCATTGGGTACATGGTGGGGAGTAAAGTACATGGAGCCTGGAAAGATGTAAAGGGGCTGGATGTGAAATGCTTAAATACCGAACAGGGAAGTTTGCATTTCATCTCCGGGGAAAGATGTAGGGATTCAGAATTCATCACAATTTTATGAAGGAAACAAAAGTTTATCTCTAAAGAGTTAGCTGCAGAGAAATGGGAATGCTGTGGAGGTAATTAATGTCTCCTTGCTGATAAGCTGCTAATTAAAGTCTTTTGACACTTGAAAGGGGGAGGGGGAGCTGGTTAAAACTTTCCCAGTTGAGGTGCAGCCATTGGCTCTGAAGCCCCAAAGCAGGAAGAACTGCCTGAATGAGCAGAATCCAGATGGTTTTTGATGTTAGTAAGAGATCCCCTCTGAGTGAAAGTTGTTTGCTTCACAACTCTGCTGCTCACAATAGTGATTGCAAACAGCTGAAGTTCAGTGATAACTCTAGTGATGTGCCACTTCTCAGTCAATATTAAAAAATGAATCCCCCAGGTAAATTTCATTTATCTGAAAAATCCAGTTAACAATTTAAGTGGCAACCACTTTTCATTTTGTCAAAAATGCTTAATTCTTTTCCCAAAACATTTTAGAATAGAACATAATTAGGTGGGTGAGCTGTGGAGCACAGTGGAAAGATTAAATTTGGTAGAAATATATATGAAGTCCCAAATTTGATTTAAAAAATCATAGTTGCATGTACATGAATAGGGAAGCATAGTTCCATGAAGAATGGGATTTTTTTTTTTTGATGAGACATTTGGGGTTAAGTGACTTGCCCAGGGTCACTCAGGTCCTCCTGACTCCAGGGCCAGTGCTCTATCCACTGCACTACTTACCTGCCCTCTAGAATGGGTTTTTTGTTATTGATATTTGGGATGACCTCCTTGAGAGCAAGGATTGTCTTCCACCTTTCTTTGCATTGATGTGCACAGCACTTAATGCTTATTTGACTAACTGTCCTAATGTCTATTCCAGTGCTCTTCACAGGAGAGGAATTTAATGCTTCCTAGTTAAATAATTGAAGTGAATGAATTAAATCTCCTTTTCAATCTTTTACTTTCTTCACTGAAGAGGTCAAAAATCCAATGGCGTCAAAGTTAAATCGAACTCAGGGCTACTAAACTATACATAAAGAAAACCACATATTAATATTACCTATGTTCCATTGTATTTTTATTAAATATCTCCCAATTATACTTTCACTTGGTTCTGATCCTAAGTAATACTATTGGCCACAATATCCCCAACAATTCTGATCTGCTGCTTTTAGTCAAAAAAATCAGGTAATGATAGGCAGCTAGCATAATGGATAAAGAACTCACTTTAATATCTGGAAGACCAGATTTCAAATCCAGCCTCTGACATATAATGTCTGTGAGACTCTGAGGAAACCTGTTAACCTTACAGTGTCCGCAGATATCTCTCGGACTGTAAGTCACAGAATAATTGCATATCTCTATAGATAGAAGGACTTTCTTCACCCAGAGTTCCAGTGGGGTCTCATGTGTGGGGAAAACAAATAAATAAATAATAGTCCAAGTCAACCTCTTACTCACTGCAGCACTGGCCTCAAGAGTATTTCAATCAGTTGGTTATCATCCATTACTTGAACACATCCAGTGATAGTGATCCCAGCAACGTAATGTAGAGAACCGAGGTAGCCTTGAACCCCACTGTCAGTCAAATCAATAAGCAGTTATTAAGTGCTTACTGTCATTCATTGTGCTAAGCACTGCATGTACAAAAAAAGGCAAAAATATATCCATTGCCCTTAAGGAGCTAATGTTGTAACAGTGGATACAACATGAAAAAACTATGTCATGTCCTATACACACATGTGTATGTATGTTGCATAAACATACATGCACATACCTACATGAGCAGTGGATAGAGCACCTGGCCTGGAATCAGGAAGATCTGCATTCAAATCCAGGTTCAGTCACTTAGCTAGCTGTGTGACTCTGAAAAAAGTCACTTAACCTGGTTTGCCTCAGTTTCCTCATCTGTAAAATGAGCTGGAGAAAGAAATGGCAAACCACTCCATATCTTTGCCAAGAAAACCCCAAACAGGGTCATGAAGAATCAGACAGGACTGAAACAACTGAACACCAAAAATCTATACATGTCTATATATACACATATATACTATCTATATGCACATATGTATATTGTATATACATATAAACATGTGATGCTCATATCATATCATATCATACCTAATTTGCATTTATATAATATATACCTTTTAAAGTATAAACATGTACATATGCATATGAATGTACATATACATATGTATATATATATACATACATATACATATACTTACACATATATGTCAGAATCAAAGCATTAGGGGGCAGGAGGAGGGGAGGGAACCTGAAAGGGCCTCTTGCAGAAGGCAGAATATTATCTGAGTCTTGAAGAAATACAAGAGACATTGGTTCAAATCATACTTTAGACAATCACCAGTTGTATGATTCTGGGTAAGTCACCATAACCTCTCAATCTGTTTCCTTACTTGTTAAATGACAATGATAATACTTGTCCTACCTATCTTAAAGACACAAACTAATCTCTTAAAAACAATTAAAAGTAGTTTTGGTCTTATTTTTAAATGAAACTTAGTTATTAATCTTTTGTAAAGTTTAGTTTTGCTTTAGTTTATTTTGATGAATTAAAATAATGTCCTTTATGATTGAGTAGTCAATAAATGTTTACCTAGGAAAAATGTAATTCTCTGAATACATCCCATAATGAAATGTGTGTACTACAATCACTATATTTCCTAGTCTTTTGGGATGAAATCATTTTTCAAACAGTAAAGCCCTATAGGAAAAAATGATTAATTATTATCTTAACATATTAAGAGATAGCCCAATTTATCTCATATTTAGCAAGCTGTTGCTCATATTGACCTGAACTATGACTCTTCGATTTCTGTCCCCTCTGGGTCCAGTCAGAACAAGCCTATTCCCCTTTCATATGGAAACACTTCAGATCTTTAAAGACAGATAGTTTGCCCTTCACTCAATCATCTAACTATCATGCTCTGCATTTTCTATGAAAGACAGCCCCCACTTCAATCTGAGCTCAGGTAACCACAGACTACAGCAAACACCTGAAGAAGTGCCCCTCTGCTGAAATAGCAGTGTTTTGTGTCAACAGCCTTCTTCGAAGACAGCTACACAAACCTGCAAGGGATTAAGCAAAGGCAGACTGGTAACCTCTGAGAGGTGTTAAGTAGGAATACTATAGCCTTTGATTTCACAATCCCTGCTCACTGTTGATTCTAGGATGTGAGCTGTCTTTGAAGAAGGGAGAGCTTTGGGATAAACAAATCCTGAGGAACTATCTGTGTAAAGAGCCAAAGAAAGGATTTGGAGTCTGGAGACCTGGATTTGAGACTGGGCTGCCCCAATTAGTATCTGTATGACCTTGAGCAAACTACTTTAAAGTTAGTATACTAAATGTCATTTTCCTCCCCTGTAAACTGGAGAAAATGTTGCTCTGTGTCACTGGGTCCTTGGGAAAGATCAAAAATGAGAGTAAATGTTGGTACCAAGAATTAACATAGGATCAAGGATGCCAGTTCATTATGGATGATAAATTCTATGGAGTTTCCTGAAGCACATACAGGTTAAATGTAATTAAGTCTTCCTGACTCCAAGCCCAACTTCTAAATTCATACTATTTCTGGACATTGTGATATTGACATATTATACTTATAGATTTGATTACATAATCATATTATAACATCATATATAATCATTTAAAATCCATATACCAATCATTTATTAAACTCCAACTTCATGCTAGTCACTGCAAGTATAAAGATTATATATTATATATTATCTTGTATATATTGTATATATGTATATATTATGTATGTGTATTATGTATATATATGTATGTGTATTATGTATATATTATGTATATGTATTATGTATATACATATTATGTATATGTATATATTATATTTATGCCCTCATGGAGCTTACATTCTGTCAAAGTACTTTCTTAGAGACAGACAGTGCCAAAATTCTCTTCCATATATTACAGATGAGGAAACTTAGTCACAGATCCTGCCTAGGATCAAATAGGTAGTTAAGTATTGAAGTCAAGTTTCAAACTCAAGTCTCCTGATAACAAATCTATAATCAGGCATTTAGTAAAGATTTCTTGAATTTAACTGAAACCATTTATGAGTTTAAAAAAAAAAAGATGTCAGTGCCAAGTAACATGAATATTGAATAGGGTTAACATTGGGACAGCATTTCAAGTTCCACACCATTTTGTTTCCAACACTGCATATCTTGTCAAAGGCAGGGAAGGTGTTTGCATTCTGGATAGAGCTGGTAAAAATGTGATAGGCCATCTGTTAGAGGTACAAGGGGCACTCTTTTCAGAAGCAAATGCCAGATGGCAGCTCTCTAAGCTGTTAAGAATGATGAAAGACAGGGGAAGAATTGTCCTTCCATGATGCCTCCCACACATTCAGTTCTCCTTGCCTGGACCACCAGAGACCCCTTACGGTGATAAACTGGTGTAAAAGACCCCAGGCAATGGCTTGGATGCTCTGATTCTGGATCTAGCTCTGCCAAGTGCTCCCTCTAAACCACTTAATAACATTTTTAAATGATATTAATGATAAATCTCCATAGTACTTTAAGGGCTAAAAAATTAAAATAATTACACGTATATATACATATATATATATATATGTTCACACACACATATATATATGCATACACACATACTACATTTCCCAAATATAACCCAGAGATCCATCCTGTATAATAAAGAAAAAGAGGAGGATAAAAAACAGTTTTAAAAAATACCAATATATAAACTATGTCCATATAATATGCAGAGTTCCACACTGATAGTCCCTGTCCCTATAAAGGAAGCAGTTATACTGATCATATAAATAAAAATATAAAAAGAAATCATATATACTTATGTATATGTGTGTATACATATATTTGAATCCACTTGCCTCTGTCTTCACATATACATGTGTACATATATGTAATATATACACCTATAGAAGGAGAGAGGAGAGGAGAGGGGAGGAAAGAAGAGGGAAGGAGAGGGGAGGGGAGGGGAGGGGGATAGATTTAGGGAGAGGGAGAGGGAGAGAGAGAGAGAAAAAATGAAAGTTTCTGACATTCTTTGATTCCATCATATCAAGGAGGATGATGAGAGATACATGTGTGTGTAAACATACACATATGTATATGAATGCATATATGTGATGTGTATACTTATACATGCATATTTGCACACACGAAGTTCTTACTATGTCTATGTAATGTGCTAAATGCTGAGGAAATACAATGATGAGTAAGACACAGACCCTATCCTCAAAGTGCTTCCATTTTAGTAGATTAGATTAGAAGAGAGAATACAGTCTAGTAGCAAGATCTAGTAGGAGCCTTTAAGGAGCTTACAGTTTTTTGGGGAGGGGGGGGGGTGATAAAATATTTGCATAAATAACCATGATATAAAATAGAATCTGGTTTTCCAGATGACATAACTATTGGCAAAGCCTGGCCTCAAACACCAGTCTTCTGATTACAAGGTTGGCATTCTTTCTGTAATAGCGTACTACCTCCCATGATTTCACTTCCTCCTTCTATAATATGAGAATAATAAGCATTACAAGCCTGGTCCTTGAGACCCCACAGGAGTCTCATGATAATCAATTAAAAAAAAATACATGCTATATCAGTCATTAAAGAGTCACTAAGTACTTCCTAAGTGCCAAATACTGCCAAGGAATAAAAACTTGGTGTTTTGTTTTGTTTTGTTTTGTTTTGTTTGCGGGGAGGAGACAGGGCTTGGTCCAGACCCTAATTCATTTGTGTAGGAAATAATTTAGTCTGTGGTACAATGATTTGTCCAGTGCAGATCTGCTGGGAAGGAGGTTTGCTGCTCTAATAGTCCCAAGTGAGATAATATATGAAAAGTGCTTTGAAAACCTTAAAAGTGCTATATAAATGTGAGTTGTTAGTATTAAGTGCATCGTCTTTGTGAGGTGACTCCACACCCTTATTTAACCTTGCTGAGGCACAGTTTCCTCAGCTATAAAATGGAATTTCTAACGATACATTTCCTCTTTATCTCAGGCTGGACACCTATTTGAATCCTGGGAGGAAAAGAGGAATATATTAGAATGTCAGTAGCTTACCCCCATAGCAACCCTGAATTCATTTCCTTTCTGAAGGGATTCCAAACCGTAAGGTGGTGCTATGAATCTTGAGGACTCTGGGGGGAAATGGGACTTAACAAAAAGGAGATGAATTATTATGATTTTTATGGGTTATTTTATATGTGTATATATATATGTATATATGTAATTATTATTATATGTTTCCTGAATGTTCTGTGGGGCACAATAAAGTCTTCCCTGAATTTCTTTATATGTATTTTTTTTGTCCTTAAGACCTTTTATGGGACTTGGGAACCCTTTAAACAACATCTGTGAAGAGCTTGACATAAGCTACAGTTAACTTATTTTTGAGATTTTCTCTAAGCAAAGACTTGATAGAGACAACAAAGGTAAGAGTTATCTGATGTGGGGACATCCTCAGGATTGGAGCAAGATAGGGACAATAAGCCATGATTAATAGCAAAAGCATTAACCTTCCCGAGGCTGTTCCATTTTTAAAAAAAAAAATCAATCTCTCATACCCGTGCTTATAAAATTTGAAGGAACTGATGAGTTCCTTGTGCATCCACATTTGCCACTTTAGACTTCTGCTTTAGAAAACCTTCCCTTTTCTTCCTCATCAGAACCAATTGTGACTCTACCAGGTAAATTTCTTTTTTATAAACCTCCCACCCCTCTTGAATTTAATTTCCCATTAGAGTTGCAGACCACATCATCTTATCTTTCCTCGCTCTGAATTCGAAACTTCTCTACTAAACTCTAAGGAATATATACCCTACTATCCCTGGATCATAGTAGTTACCACTTTTCTTGGTAAGAATGTCTATCAAGAATATAAAATTGGAATATAAAATTAATATAAACTACAAAATTAGTATATTAAGTGAGAAATATAAAATATATAAAATTGTTTCCTCAATAAATTTCCTACATATTCAACTCAACAACCTATAATAAAACTGTTCAAGGAACCATTTCTACATAGGCAACCTTTCTATCCTTATTGGAGAGAATCAGGTCCAGGACAGCAGTTTTCCATGACACATGCTCCATTTTGTAAACAATAAAATTATAGGCAAGACAAATAAGAATCCTTTAGCTGCTCTGTTAGAAGCAGAGAGAGCCTATAGCAGATAGGCAGATATCCTGGTGGTTAAGGTCTCCCAAAACAACTATCACCTTTGTGTGTGTGTGTGTGTGTGTGTGTGTGTGTGTGTGTGTGTGTGTGTATGTGTGTGTGTGTGTGACAATTTTTTCATCCTTTTTTGGAAATCATCATTTAGTTCCTGCAGCTGGTCTGGTGGCCTACAGTATACTCCACTACTATACCTCCTCTATTTATCAACTCCCATTTTTTTTTTAATTTAAAAGTTGTGTCCACCATAGCTTCACCCTCACTTAATGGATTTTGACACAGGTAATTATCTTGAGTGCAAGGCTACTCTACCTCCCTTTCTACTTAATTTATCCCTCTTGAATAAAGTATGTCCTTGCACTTGAGTCATAGGTTCCATTCTGCCAAGTGTCAGTGATAACTGCAAGGACTATGACCCCTGAATTGTAATTTCTTGCTCACTTTGCATATTACTTATTCTACATGTATAAATGTATGGACACTTGAGACCACGAGCAATTTCTCTGCTCCTTTTACCAGTTAAATGTTCCCATAAATTACTGAGCACCTTTACTATCATTCCTCTTTCCAAGTCAAGCATTTCCTCTGCAGTTTCTAGTATAACCACTCTATCTGGAGATTCCTCTCCTCCCCCTCCCTCTTTAGTATAAATCTTTCTTAATTGAATTAGCTGGTTCCCAGCCAGATGCATTTGTTCTGACTTTCTTGGCCTCTCTCCCTGGCCAGGGACTCTTTGTGTGTCCTCCAAAGACCTAGTCCTGTGATTCAGAGTGTTTCTCGTTTTTACTTCTGTAAAGACACTTCTCTTCCCTCGTCCCCGCAGTACAACTCGTGAAGAGGAGGTGGTGATATTATTATTATTATTATTATTATTATTAACTACAGGAACCTTTACACTGGTAAAAGATTTGGTGTAGAGATCTTTATTAATCTTCAACCACTTACTCCATGCACAGGTTTAATAATATTTCTTGCTTATAGTCCTCATACCCATCTTAGTATGTCTCTTAAGTTTATTTTTCTCTGCCCAGCCAATAAGTATGCACATCCCTCAAGGATTTATCCCAGACTTTCTTCTCTTCTTTCTACAATTTCATCTCTGTTTAGATTTTAACACTTTATAAACTAACACCTTCCTATTTTTTCTAGTCTTCTTACATCTTACTCCCCTGCATGTACTTTAATACCGTGACATTGGTTTCTGTGATGAATAAAACCCCAGAGAGATAGAATTTCTCGGTAATTAATAATCAATTTATAGATTAGGCTAGCTAATGATAAATTAGTGGTTAGTGGTTTTTCTTGGTAACCAAAAACACAATGGGATTCTAAATCACTTTAAATTGGATGTATGCCTTAAGACAGGGAACTCCCTAGCATATACGAAAGTGAGAAAGACTCCTACCTTACGTAGTATTTCTTTTTACAACATGTTCACAACTAAGTAAATAAAAGCTGTACAGGAATAAAGAAAAAGTAATTTTGTAGATTCATTGATGACTGGGGAACTATGAAAAGTCCTCTTAAGGAACTCCTCTCCTCTCCTTTTCTTTCCTTTCCTTTCTCCCTCTATCTACATAAAATACCCTCCTCTGTGGGTGCTCTGCCCAAAGGAATGTAAATATTGATCATTGAAACCTGGCAAGATATCTTGGGGTTTACTGGCTAGATTTTTCTCTTAAGGACCATGCCTTAAACCCAACTCACTCTAGCTCTTATTGATTAGTCAAAATAGATCCTAGTCCAAGCCCCACCCAGTGGTCATTGTTTGGGCCTTGATAGCTCAGAGGTGAATGTAAATAGCAATTGTTTTTGTTTTGGCCAGAAATTCTGAGGGTCTTCCCCTCCCAGATTGATTTTTTTTTTTTTTTTGACTAGGTAAAAGAGGCCATTCTTTGCCTCACTTCTCACCTAGCCTTAATCACTGAATGGGCATTGCCTCAAACTGAGATATGGGAAAGACCTTAGTTAAAAAGGCCAAGGGGCTATCTCCAGTTGTCTTGTTCTATATCTTGCCACTGGGCCCATCCTCCAGATGGCTGAGAAAGAGAAAGTCAGGCTGATGACTTTGCATAGATAGCCCTCCCTCACTTAAATGCAATTCACTTGCAAATCATAGCATCACCTTCCTGATGTATTGATCTTCCTGGAACACTAAGGACAAATAACAACAGATTTCCAGGATTCCTTCAAGTCCTAGCCAAAGCCCTACCTTCTATAAGAAAACCTTTCCCATCCAACTTAAACTTTGTGACTTATCTCTGAAATTACCTCCAATTTGTCTTGTATATAATTTATTTGTACACAGTTCTTTGCATGTTAGTTCCTACATTAGACAGACTATGAGCTCATTGGAAGCATACTCTCCCTCTCCATCTCTCTCTTTTTCTTTGTATCACCAGCACTTAGCACAATGTCTGGCACATTAGAGACACTGATGCTGGTTGACTGACAGACTTGCTGATCCCATCAACTCCTAAGACTTTAATGATCAATCTCTCTCTTAATGGTTGTCCACTCAGAGGCTAGACAAATTGATTTTCCTAAAGCACAGGTGTGATCACATCACTTTCCTACTCATGAAGTTCCATTGGCTCCTCACTGGTTCCAGTATATAAATACAACTCCTCTGGTTGACACTTAAATTCTTTGAAATTATAAGAGATTATAAAGATAGCAGGGAAAAGGGAAAGTTTTCCAAGTTTGGAACACAACCTATAGAAATGCAAGGAGATTCACTAGAGGGCTGATCTTAGGGAACAGAAAGGCCAGTTTGGCTAGAACTTAAAGTACTGGGAAGGGATGTAAGGTGAAATATTTGCTGGATAATTCCAAATATTCCCCCACACGTACTCTATAATCCACTCAAAATTGATTGCCTGTTGTTTGGTATATAGGGCATCCTGTATGCAGAAGTGAGTTATAAAACAGCTTGAACCAGGAGAATCAATTGTTACATTTTCACAGTGAGCATTTACATTTTGCTAATTAGTGTAGTTAAACATTACAAATAAGGGATAAATTCATTGTTCTATTGATTGTCTAGACTTCGGAAAGTGATGGAGAAAATGTTAATAATGCAAATGAAACTTAAAAATGTCTTAAGTCCTCTCCTCATCTCCAACTAGAAGTTCTTAAACATTTATCAGCACACCCTTGACTCATCTCTATGCCTTTGAGTAAACTATTCTTCCATTCCTGAAATACTCTCCTTCCTCACCTCTGCCTTCTGGTTGCCTTCAAATTTAAGCTCAAGTACTATCTCCTTCAAGATGACTTTTCTTCTTTCCCCAGTCATCGGTGTTCCTATGAAACTATTCTTGTACAGCTTTTATTTATTTATCTGTGAACATGTTGTAAAATAAAATAATAAGGTAAGCGTCTTTCTCGCTTTTATATACCTTAGTCCCCAACATTTTAATTGGTGGTGGGATTATCATCTCTCTCACTTTCCACATCCATATATCTCAAGTAGCAGCTGTTTGAGATTTGAGGAATTAACTCACACTAGAATAAAAATGACTGATAATGCAATGTTTTCCCACCCATAAGATCAGAGAATGTCACATGGCAGGTAAGTTCTGGGGCTGATACTTGATTCAAGGATTTCAGCCCAGTGCCCTTTTCATGTCATACTGACTCCTTTATCTTCACCTACCTGTGACCTGCAGTCCCAAATTCAATCTCCTGTTGAGAATAAGATATCATTTGTGGCAACATTTACCTGACTGTTTTTTGTAAGTCATCTTCTAGAATCTGAGCTGTTCTAATAGGATCAACAATTCCAACAAACTGTCTCATAAGAGTTTGTTTATTTGAAGACTTCAAGGATCTGTGATTTCATTAATGTAGTATTCACCCACCAGTAAGGATCGTAACTCCTCGATGTTTGAACCAACAGTCATCTTCAGTAGTTGTGCCAAAAATATCCATCCATCAGTTGCCACTAAGAGTGATAAACTCAATAGCCTAATAGCCAGTCATTCATTTACAGGAAATTAATGTCTAGTTTTCCAGCTTAGTAAGACTTGCTAGATCTTAGAATTTTCTAGAACATTAACAACAACACTTTCTTTTTCTTCTTCTTCTTCACCTCCCCTATATTTTTTTTTAATTCTTTCTTCCCTTTCCTTCATTTTTTTCTTCCTTCTTCCCTCTTCTCCCTTATTTTTCTTCCCTCTTCTTCTTTTTCCTCCTCCTTTTTCACCACTATGTCATCAAGATGTTTTATCTTGGGGCAGCTAGGTGGCACAGTGGATAGAGCACTGGCCCTAGAATCAAGAGGACCTGAATTCAAATCTGACCTCAGACACTTGACACTTATTAACTGTGTGACCCTGGGCAAGTCACTTAACCCCAATTGCCTCACCCCCCCAAAAAAAGATGTTTTATCTTTTTGAACAAATGATTTTATTTATTTTTACATAGATTTATAGTCTATCTTCCATTGGCCCCACAATTTATCCAAAACAATAGAAAAAGAAAAGTCTCATCTTAAAAATGCATAGTCAACTAAAACAAATTCCCACATTGGTAATGCCCCAAAATAATATCTCTGCATTTTAAGTTGATCACCTCTGTCAAGAGGTGGGTGACATTTTATCTTCAGTCTTTTGAGACTCAACAACTCACATTTCGATAACAACTTTAACGTTTGCATAGTACCTGCCACACAATAACACTATTGGGTAATGAGTGCAAGCATTATTATGCCCATTTTATAGACTGAGAAAATTAGAGGTCCTGAGAGATGATTAAGTGATTTGCCAAGGATCATATGGTTACTAAGTGTCCAAAGTGGGATTTGAACCTGTCTCCTGGCTCCACGTCCAGTGCTGTGTCCACTACGTTATGGGGCTACTAGGAGAAGACTTGAGAACATTTGGGGGGTAGTATGAGTCAATAGCTCTGAAATCAGAAAAACCAGTTTCAAGTCATACCTCTAACAATTTATTATACTGAGCAAATCATTTAACCTCCCTGGGTCTCAGTTCTTTCATTTGTAAAATAATGAAGAGTGGACTAGGTGAATTCTGAGATACCTTCGAGCTTTAGATCTGTGGCTATGGATATAATTCTTATTTTCAGGCCATGAGAAGGCATCTTAACAGAAAACTAAAATACACATTAGAATTCTCTTCTATGATGTGAACTCGCTAACATCAAAGACATTGGCCAGGAGAAACACAATGGTCCATATTTTTTCTTTCTCATACTCAAACCTACAATAATCTCCTGGGTTCCTTTTCTATCTACTTCCTCTTTGTCCCCCTCGGCTTCCCTATCCCCTTCAGATACACAGGCAAGCATAGATATCCATGCATGCTCATTTTGCTGTTTACACATGTGCATAAGTACACGCACACAATCACACATACACACACATCACACAAAACAGAAAATATCCACACTTACCCTCGCTGGAAGAGATCCACATTGTGGAATTTGTGTAGCTCTACAGAAAACTCAACCGTTCCCTGTACTTCAGACATGATCTTTTCGGGTCATCACCTGATGGGAGGGAAAATGACAAAAATGTTAAGTTCTTTGAATCATTTCAGCCAAAGAGAAAGGACAAATGATGGTGTGAAACCAAGTTGTGCTTAAATAACATATCAAACACACTTCTGTGGTGAATCCACTTAATAGAATCTAATACAAGCACATATTTTAATAATGGTTATTCTTTATATGGATATAATACTTTGTAATTCATTAAACGTTTTCATACCTCCCATCTCACTTGATGCTCAAGTAGCTCTAATGAGGAGGACAGAGCAGGGCGAGGATGTGTAGCTTCATTTTACAAGTTAGGAAACTGAGGCCCCCAAATAGTAAAGTGATTTTCCATTGATCACAAAGTGTTATTTTGGAGGGCCAAAGCTAGAAACTCCATCAGTCTCCATACTGCCAGCTTTGGTTCTTTGTGTATGTTT
This sequence comes from Vombatus ursinus, assembly GCF_900497805.2. Lineage (NCBI taxonomy): Eukaryota > Metazoa > Chordata > Mammalia > Diprotodontia > Vombatidae > Vombatus > Vombatus ursinus. The sequence goes on along the minus strand of NW_020945014.1, from coordinate 8,265,507 downwards.
TGTGTTAATAATCCTTGTTTTATATGTATACTAACTTTTCTAAAAGTTTTATTCATGACTTCTGCTTTTAAACCAAGGGCATTTCCTCCACATTCTTTCTTCCAACTTAATTCTCACTTGTACAAAGAAAAACAGTCAAACAAAACCAAGATAAAGCAATAATATCTGAAAGCATATGCAGCGCTCCATACACACAGTCCTTGCCACAGAAGGAGGTATGTTTCATTATGTTTTCTTCAGAACTGACAATAGCCATTACGGTTAGAGCTTGGCTGCCTTTTAATGTTGTTTTCATTTATATCATTATAATTATTTTATCTCCTGTTCTGGTTCCTTCTCTCTACATCAATTCATACAAGTCTTTCCATATATTTCTCTGAATTCATATTCATTATTTCTTACATTACAACTATTTTCCATTATATTAATATGTAAAAAAATATTCAATTAATGAACAAGCTTTTATTAATCACCTACTTCGAGCAGGCACCATACTGTTGATTCAAAGATAAAAGTAAAACAGCCCCTGCCCGTCAAAGGCTTATAATATAAACAAGGGAAACAATATGCACATATATATATATATATTTATATATATGTACACACACACATATACACACACACAAAATAAATGTTACACAAATTTCAATTCCCTGTCTTTTGGAATTCTAAAAAAACATACCCATTAACTGTCATTCTATGAGGATTTTGTGGGTATCTAGAAGTTTAAATGTCATTTTAGAGAAACTGTTAATATTCATGGCTAAAAGAGTGGGATATTTTAGGAGTCTCAAAAAAGTATACACACAGTGATACACATACATACACATATATGTCCTTAAATTAAAAGATTATATATAGACGTAACATTAAATTAATATCTTTAACCTAGTAAAGCTTAAACTGAACTAAGATTTTTTTGGATACCCCATGTGTAAATGTACATGTAATTTTGTGTGTATTCTTATGTACGTATGTATGTGTGTATATATGTATGTGTATATATACATAAATATACTAATGGTGATATTGCATACCTATATGTACATTGTATATGTATACACACATATGTATATCTAAATATATACTCAGAAACACAAAAATAACTTGATCTTGACCAAACTGTTCTAATTATGGAATCCTCATTTGAACCCCAGCTTATTGCCCTTCCCCCTTCTAAATAGAGTGAGCAACTCTGATTCATTTTTAACTTGTGAATCACTGCCCCCTTGGTTTGTTGTTAGCTTGAATAGATCAAAGATCTCATCAATCAGGATGCCACTTTTACTGGTACAAATCACAGCACACCCATACTTTCTAAATTCTTGACCATGTTCAACCATAAAGATATCATTGAAAGTCTCTTTAATGTGTTCAAAGCCTTTCACTACTTTTTAGTGGTAGATAATGACACATCACTAAAGCTATCTATCTGTTTTCCCTCTCTTACTATATGCCTGGCCTACTTCCTTGTCAGATCAAACCTTTCCTAGATGGTACATTTAGGCCATTCCTTGGGTAAAAATAATCTTTAGTAATAGGCTACAGCCTATTTATGACTATTATGTTGCCCTTTGAGTCACCTATAATTTTGATTCTTGGGAGATTATAATGTTCCATGATTTGCAGCCATAGAGTGTTGCCAGAAGAACATCATTTTATAACACATCTAGTAAAATATTGAATCCATTCAAGCCAAAATCTCTGGGCAAATTGCAGTCCTCATACAAGCCAGTCAGCTATCTTGAGATTAAGACAATTTAATTCAATTGGCAACCTTTCTTTAGGACCTGCTGGAGACAAACTTTAGATAAGACACACTTGTTGACTTCATAGAGATCATAGATATGCAGAATTACATACCTCCACAGATAACCATAATACATAATTTGAGAGGTGACAAAGTACAACAGTAGAAAAAAAGTATTACTAAACAGGGAGATTAGGGATACATTTGAGTTGAGCTTAAAAAAAGAAGAATAGAAATTCATCAGGCTAAGAGAGGGAAAGAGAAAAACTTTGAGATAGATGGAGGCTATCTAATGTGAAATTCATTCAGCAGTCTTTTTGTAAGAGCCTTTTATGTGGCAATGCTTCAAAAGAGATTGGGAAAGGCTCCCCCTAGAAGGTGGGATTTTAGCTGGGTCTTCAAAGAAGTCAGGAAAGGCAAGAAGCTGAGATGAAGAATGGGAGGTAGCTAGTGAAAATGCCTGGAGTCATAAGATGGAGTGTCTTGTTTGAGAAACAGCAGGGAGGCCAGTATAAACTTTGAAAAGTACATATGTTGGTGGGGCTAGGGGGATTGGAGGGTTGGTGATGGTGGTGGTTCTTGTTCTCCAAGAGGACCAATGACATCTGGAAGGTGATGGCTTGACTTGAGCATGAATTGGATATGAGTGAGGTAGAACTGCATAAAGTCATCAGCCTCACTCTTTCCTCCAGAGTCATTGAAGTCTAGTGGCAAGACAAAGGTCAAGAGGACTGGCCATGGCCTAGGACACAGTGGGTGACCTTGGCCTTTTTTTTCTTATTTTTATTTTTTACCTTTTTTAAAAATTATAGACAAATACTAAAACTTAAATACATAATAAGAAAAGAAAAAGAAACAAATTTAAATATAAAAGAAAAAAAGAAAAAAACATGTTATGTGCACAGCAGAACATAGGAGAGAATTCAGAATATATAGCAATAACTTTTCATTTCTAGAAAGTCTATATATTAAATACTGCACATTATGTTGAAAGCTGTCCATCTTTTCTTTGCTTCCTTGTATGGTTTCTTTCACTCTCTACTGTACACTTTTTACTTTGTTCTTTTCCCCCCTTCTTTCCTCTACCCCTTACTCTGAGGCTACAATTAAGCATGGATATATTTATATATAGATATTGATATGTACATACACTTATACACATATACACATGTATACATGCATATATGTATACACATACTTTCCCTAAGAGATTCTGCTCCTAAATTTTTGTTTTTTGTTTGAGTTTATCTCTTATTTCCTATTTCTCCTAACTCCTGTACTTTACTTCTACCTGCTACCTTGCCCTCCTATTATTTAACCTACGTCCTCCCCTTCCAGGAATCCTCCCATTCCCCTAAATCTAAACACTCTTCTATATCCCGCTTTTGATCTATTCCTTTGCCCTCCCTTCTAAAGATCTCTCCTTTATCCTCTCATCCCATCCTATCCCCTTAGAGTTTTATTCCTTTCTAAATTTAAAAGACTTTTATACTCTTCTAGATATATATGTATTTTTCTCTCTTGAACCCATTCCCCATGAAAGTAAGTTTCCAAAACTAACAGCTGTCCTCCCCCATCTAATTCCTCTGGCTTGGTTTTTCCTCTTGTATCTCATTTGTATAAGATAATTACTCTTAGCTGTTCTTGAATGAATACTATTTGAAGTCATATCATATTCAGGTCTACCCCAATCTTCCTTATAAGCTACCTAATTACTAATAACAATCTTAGACATAGGTTTTACATTTTACACATATAAAAGGTAAACATTCTATCCTTATTGAGTCCCTTGTAATTAATCATTGGTATGTACCTTATATTTCTCTTGGCTCTTGTAAGTCAAATCTTCTATGGAGTTCAGGTCTTTTTTGTTTTGTTGTCGTTGTTGTTGTTGTTTGTTTGTTTTTTTTAACAAAGTCCTGAAAGTCTGACAATTCATTAAATATCCATTTTTTTTCCTTCAGAATTATGCTTAGCTTTGCTGGATATGATACTTTAGTCCAGAAACCCAATTCTTTTGCTCTTCAGTATATAGTGTTCCAAGACCTATGCTCTTTTAGTGTCACCACTGCTATGTCTTGTGTGATTCTAATTGTGGTACTGCCATTATGTAAATTGTTTTTTTCTTGTTGCTTATAATATTTTATCCTTGAGCTGGGGGTTTCCAAATTTGACCATAATATTCTTGTGAGTTTTCTTCATAGGATCTCTTTCAGGTGGTGTTCAGTGGATTTTTTAAATATCTACTTTTCCCTCTTGTTCTAATGCTTCAGAACAATTTTCTTTAATAATTTCTTGTATTATTGTATCAAAATTCTTTTTTTTTTGATCATAGCTTTTAGGTAGTCTAATTATTCATATCTTTTCTCTTCTTGATCTGTTCTCCAGATCAGTTGTTTTTTCTTATGAGATATTTCACATTGTCTTCTATTTTTTTCATGCTTTTTTTTTTGTATTTCTTCATCTCTTGTAACTTCACTGGCTTCACCTTGCCCAATTCTGATTTTCAAAGAGTTATTTTCTTCCTTAAGATTCTGGATCTCCTTTTCTAATTGGTTGACTTTCATTTCATACTCTTCTTGTTTTTTCTTGGATTACTTTTACTTTTCTTTTGAGTTTTTCCTCAATCTCTCTCATTTGATTTTTAAAGTCTTTTTTTTAAGTTCTTCAATGAATTCTTTTTGGGCAGGTGACAATTTGATATCATTCTTTGGGGCAAAAGAAGTTTTCTTTGCTTCAGTATCATCCTCTGAAGATTAACCCCAGTCTTCTCTATTCCCATAATAGCTCTCTATGGTTGGATTCTTTCTCCTTTGCCTGTGCATTTTTTGGTAATAGTTTAGTTTTTATAATCACCTCTAGACCTGGGGTATGGTGCCTCTGGCCTCTGATCCTCTTCAGTTCTCCCCTCTGACCTTGAACTCAAACCAAGACCTCTAGCCTCCTGTAAGTGCCCACAGCCAGTACCATCCTACCCCACTGCTTCTGCACTCACCAGGCATGTGCTGGTTCCTTCTTGCCCCTTGGCTCTCCACAGCACAGCTGAACCTGGCATTCCTTGTGAGCAGGGATTCCTTAGATCAAGGTCAGATGTTCAACTCCCCTTAATGTCCAGGGGGTAAAAGTTCCAGTGACTGGGGCCAAGGCAGAGTCCTGTCCCAAACCAGCTAACCCCAGGGCTTACCTCTTTTTGTTTAAGTGGTCCCTAGCCTGGAGGTGTACTCTTTACTGGAAGGAAATCTCATCCTGAGATTCTTCTTCAGATCTCAGATAGTCCTGGGAAGACCCCTGTTCTGCCCCTACTCTTATTTATCTTCACCTCTCTATGTTTGCCTAGAGGCACTATTTTATCTCTTTTGTGGAGGAAAATCTTGAGAGCTTGAAATTTTCTGACCTACTCTGCCTTCTTCCCAGAATCCTCTCTGGCCTTTCTAAATTAAGGTCTTTCCCAGATCTCTGTTTGTCTGAAGCCATGCCTGTTCAATGACTGAGGGCTGGATAAGAGTTGAGACAAAAAAAATAGTTCAATTTGCCATCACAAAGATATCAATCTGGGAGGGGAAGACCCTCAGAGTTTCTGGCCAGAATAGAAAATAATTGCTATTTACACTCATTCTAAGCCATCAAAACCTAAAGAATTAGCCACAGAGGCTTGGGTGAGGGCTATTATTGGCCATTCAATGAGAGCCAGAGTGATTTGGGTTTTAAGGTGGAGTCAAGTAGCTTCTTTACAAGAAGAGGAAGAGGAGGAGGAGGGAGGAAGGAAGGAAGAAGATAGCAGCATTATCTAACCTCTGCTCAAATTGGCAGGTTGGGTCTCCAGAAGTCAGTGACTACTACTCTCAGATAGCACAGTAAAGACAGTTTATACAAAACATTCTCCTATGAACTTGGTTCATTCCCCGCAAATACTTCTCCATGGGAGAACTAAGCTAAAACTTAGAACACCATAATTGTAATGAGGCACACATTTAAGAAATATGTGACAAGTTTTAACTCACAACACCTGCTCTGGAAATCCTTCTCTCTGTGTAGAGACTTCATGCAGAACCTTTGTTGTTTGTCCTTTATTCTTGAAGAGGACCAATGACATCAGGAGGGTGATGTCTTGACTTGCATGTGAATTGGATATGAGTGGGGCAGAGCTGGACAAAGTCATCAGTCTCACTCTCTCCTCCAGAGTCATCAAAATCCAGTGGCAAGATAAGGGTCAAGATGACTCACCTGGGGGAGGAGGGAGAGTAAGGTGTAGACTAAAACTTTAAGGGGTGGGTGAGGTTATTTTTCCTCCTTCAATGGCCCATAATCCCTAATAACCATGGATATTATAAGGGTGTACATCTCTTTATATATTGCTTTGTATGCCTGAGAATTAAGAGCAACCACCAAGAATCTTCCAGAGAATAGAGGCAGGGTAAGGTATAAAGAATATCAGATTCAAAGTCAGAAATTTTGCCTCTGACAGTTTCTATCAGTGTGATCTTGGGCAAAGCCTCTCACCCTTTCTTCAGTTTCTTCATCTGTAAAATGAGCAGGTATAATCAGATTAGATGGCTTCTAAGTCCCTCCCAACTCTAAATCTATTCTTCTATGATCCTCTGAATAACAAATTTCCAAGCCCAGGCCCACTGATCTTTCTATTTTCCCTAAATCCTCATGAATAAGGCCAATGCCAACCATACTAACAATATTTTCTCTTTTTACTGATATTTACAAATTATGGAACTTGCAATTAAAGTGTAAATTTAATTTACACATTTGTTTATTTTTTCCCTTTCTCCCTATCCCCAACCTTCCAAGAGTTCATTGTAACTTGAATCCTATTTGTCATGAAAGGACCAAATAAGAACCTATTGAGTCAGGAGATCTGGGCCTAACCTAACCCAGACTCTGCCACACTTTAACTATGTGAACATTTACAAAACACTACAAGTCTCCAGGACTTGATCCCATCATTGGTGAACAGTAGATTGCTACTTAGAAGGTGAGATGCTTTGAAATTCCAGTAGTTACCATGGCTGCCCCAGTCTCTGTGTTCCATATAGTTTTGGTTTCCATATTTTGAGCAGAAAATAAAGAATCTGGAGCAAGTACAAATTGAATAGAAGTCTCTAGTGGAATCCCTAAGGGATCTTTCCTTCATCTCACACTGTTTGACATTTTGATCCATGACAAAGATGAAAACATAAGACAGTGGGCAGTGTGCTCATCAAATTTTCAAATAATGAGAAGCTGGGAAGCATAGCTAATATGCTGGATGACAGTGTTGGGATTATAGAAGATCTTAACAAGAAAATGAGTCCAATCTAATATGGCACTTAAGAGTCCTGAAGAAAGCACCATGGAATATATGACAATAACAAGATCATATCAAATGATATAGATATATATGTGTATGTGTATATATGTATACACACACACACACACACACACACACACACACACACACACACACAAAATAAGTCCAATGGAGAACAGCTGATTTATTCTGAGGATACTAGGGACAATTGGGCTTCCATTTAACAGGAATAAGGCCCAAAAGTGTCTGGACATGGTCTAACTTTGTGCTAGAAAACTGATTACCAATGCATCAGTGGACCATGGAACACATGCCCAAGATTTACTGAGACTACTTTGATACAGCTCTTCCATGACAATCTGGGAGAAAGATATATTGCAGGTCTAGAAAGTGCAGAGATACTAGGAAAGATTATCATCATAAATGGGTGGAAGTCTAAGGCTGACAAAAAAAGGGCTGTGATTCAGAAAGGAAAAACGCCTCTCTTTGTTGTCTCCTCTTCCAAGAGGAGGAGCTATGATCAAACCTTCTCACTCTGGAATTATGCAAACACCCTAGAAAGGGGGAGGGGACTATATAATGCCTATAGTGAGAACTCCTCACTGGACTGATGATTGTGAGACTCTGGCAGCTATAGCTGCTCTGTTTGACTTCATCACTATGGACCAAAGAATTGAGCTTGGAAAATGGGCCTGTTAGCTCTCAAAACTTTATGGATTTATCACCATTTTTATGACATTCTTATGACTTAGCTATTGTCATGAATGAGTAAGTTGACATCCTTAGGTGTCACTCCTTCTCAAACTGGGCACCAGCCAGTGACTTTTACTGGTCCTTCTACATTTGCCAGCTACCTAACCTAGCACTGCACTGCTACAAGGAATGTCACCTCATTTCTGAGGGTGATAGGATGCTGCAGAACGCCCAATTGATCTTGAGGCCATAGATCACGGTCGGCTGCAGTTCACATTTTTCTTTTGAATATCCTTGACATTTAATTAGTAGCCTTGGTAAAAATATGTATTTTTTTTTAAAAACCTATGAAAGAGAAGGCTTGAGATTTCCCAGTTTACTTCCCCACATGCCAAAGGCTTGCTAAGACCAGTTTCATTCTTCACAGATAAACTTAGTCTGCTCAAATGCGGTCGTGCTGTAGCTAGTCTTATATCCACTTGCAACAGTAATCATTTTGCTTTCTCTTTAAATTTGCTAATTAAATCCCATGTTGGTAGACAATTATGAAGCGCTTCACCAGCTCTTCTCATTTACTGTGTATTTCAAGTTATCTTGTTATCATTATCTAACTTAATATCACTCCCTCTAAGTGCAATGAAAATAGTCATCATATCTCTCTGTATGACCTGTGAAATCCAACGTAGGGAAGTGTGTGTCTAAATTGTACTAATGTGTTATCCTCTAATCCATGCCCCTTCTAATCCAATAAACTACCCTTCCTTCTGACTTTAATCTTACATCTCCTACACTTCATAGTCTGATCTTTAATCCAACCCACACACTACCAGGTAGTTTTCAGTTTTGTGTCAGCTTTCAGATGAGTAAACCAGTTTGGAAGATAATTAACATTTCACTAAAATGAGATGACCCTTCACTGGAGGTCTTCAGCAAGCTTTTGAATACATTTTAGACGTGATCCTTCTTCAGGTGAAGTTGGACCAAATTAATTACTTTTGAGGTGACTTCCATTTCTGAATTTCTGTGACTCTATGATTATACCTACTCTGTATTGCTTCTGAGTACATTAGAATGCCAATATAATTACTCAAGAAACATCTCACTTTCTCCATTCCGTTCTGTGTTTCCATTAGGTTCCCTTACTTACAATGCTAACAAAAGAGGTCCTCCCCTAGCAAAAATAAAAAGCAACTTCTTCAACCTCGTCACATCTTCCATCACTGCCCCCTTTTCTAAGACCTAATGTTCTAATTAGAGTTGATTGGGAGGTAGGTGAGACATTATTAAGCTCCCAGTATTTTTAAATTGCTAAAAGGTGACAAAGCTGCAAATGAAAACTAAATAGGCAGATTCATAACAAGGTTCAAGAGTGACCAGAACTTCGGCATGCAAAAGTCTGCATCATGGGACATACGATTTTAGAACTAGAAAATATTTTAGAGACCGAGTCTAAGCCCCTTGTATTATAAACAAAAAGTGAAACCCGATGGATAAAGTGGCCTGCCTTTTTCATTTTTTGGTTCATACAAGTAGTAAGTAGTAAATAAGTTCATACAAGTGGAAGGGATCAAGGCTTAAAAAAAAAAAAAAAAAACTTGAAGGAAACTTTGAGTTTATATAGCCTAAATTCTTTATTTCATAGATGAGGAAAACTGAATCTCAGATCAGTTAAGTGACTTGCTCAAGGTCACACAGGTAGTTTCAAAAATGGGAATTAAATCCAGTTCCTATGCAGCTCCATTCCTCAGTGGCTACTTTAGTTCAACGAAGGCTGATTAACTCAGCACAAATGAAGTACAAAAAATATAACTAGCTGAGCATCCCCCAGCCTTCCTTAATCCCTTGTTACTGGTTGGTTGAACTATAAGGATCTTGTCAACCAGTGATCATATGAGAATAAATCATCATCATTATCATTATCATCATCATCAATCCTCCATTAATATTTTCCCCTTTGGTGACTTAAATTGATGTGGAACTGACCCTGGGCCTCTTAAAGGCTATGCCAATGCAGTGCAACCTCTCTGAGCCTCAGTTTCCTAAGTTTTTCCCCAATTTATTATTTATTTTTAATATTCATTTTTTAAAAAAATTAAGTTTGGAATTTTCTCTTTCCCTCCCAACATTTTTCTTTATTGATTTCCTTGACCTTCTGTTCTTCCAGATGAATTTTGTTATACTTTTTTTCTATCTCTATATAATAATTCTTTGGTAGTTCGATTGATACAGCACTGAATAAGTAAATTAATTTCAGCAGAGTTGTCATTTTTAATTATATTGGCTCAGCCTATTCTTGAGCAATTAATATTTCTCAGATTGTTTAGATCTGTCTTTATTTGTGTGAAGTTTTGTAATTGTGTTCATATAGTTTCTGGGTTTGTCTTGGCAAGTATTTATATTGTCTTCCAAAGTACTTTATATTATCTGCAGTTATTTTCAATTTCTCTTTCTATCTATTCTTTCTGAACTTTGTTGGTAATATATAGAAATGCTGATGATTTATGTGTGTATATTTTATAATCTGCAACTTTGCTGAAGTTGTGAATTATTTCAACAAGTTTTGGGGTTTTTTTTGTTTTTAAGTTGATTCTCTAAGTAAACCATAGTTTCCTCATTTTCTAAATGGGGATAATTTTAGGGATTCAAATGAACTGTTGCTAATGTAAAGCACATTGAAACTACTGTAGCATACAAATGTCAGTTATTATTAGGGTTATTCCTTTCATTTTATGTTGCTCAAATGAGAAAACTAAGCTTGAGATAAAGTGACAAGTCACATGACATAAATGGTGAGCTGAGATATCTCAAGTCCATTTACTCAAGTTTATAATAATAGGAACTGAATCTGAATCAAGAGGGTAGAAAAGGGAAGAATTGATAGAATTTTCAAAGAGGAAAATTTAGACTAAATATCAAGGAAAAAAAGTAAAAATTTGAGCTGTACAAATGTGAAATGAGTTGCTAAGGTAGGTTGGGGAGGGGTTCCCCTCAAGTAAAAGCTGCATGAACTTTTTTTTCTTTATGTTATAGTAGGCATTCCTTTAGTTGATAAGTTGGATTGGATGTTCATTGAGATCTCTTTTAAACCTAAAATTCTATGATTCTAATTCTAAGATTTGGAGCATGTTCTATATAATTCATTTCCTCTCTCTAGGCCTCAATTTCCTCTTCTGTAAAATAAGGAAGTTAGACTAGATGATCTCTAAGATCTAAAATGCCATGACTTTAAGTATCTATAAGACTCAATCCCATACCAAATCTTTTCATTCATATGTAGCCTCCTCCTGGAATTCCAAGACTTGTGCAATATATGGGCTCCAAGAAATGGGGGTGCTCTCTCCTTACCATATTAGTAGTTGAAAGAAATGTTTGCACACTCTCACATTCAAATTCTCTCATTCCTCCTTCTTAGGCCTGGCATATCTTACAAGGCTACTATGTGCTTAAAAAAAAGGCAGTCTCATCTGAAGGTGCAAATAGATCTTCTTTCACCTTCTTTCTGGTTGTGAAGGTCACACGGGATTCTGAGAGAACCTTTAATACTGGGTACGTAAGTGATGTAGTTCCTGGGCCAGAAGCCATGAAGTTTAAATGATATTCAAATTCCTCCCTGTTGGCCGACTGAGAGAGGCAAGGCAAGCCTGAGCCCCAGACCTTGCAAAGGAATCAACCAGAGCTCATATTTCTCATGGCAGATGCAGTGAAGGAACTAGAATGAATTTACCATGCCATTTTTTTATGACCCTCAAAGCCTACAGTGAACCATCACCAGTCTTTATGAACCTAGGAGAATTCATTGTCCTAATAATTCAGTAAAAGTTGTACTGTCTGGCACTTTACTACTACTTTTATTTCTACTACTAACAACTCAATTCAATTCTACAAATAGTTTTTAAGTGTGGTATAGGGTAGAGAGAACAAGCCGTGAAGTAAGGATGACCTCCATCCAATATGTCCCTGTGCTATATATATTGGCTGTATCACCTTGGGAAGATCATTTAACCTTTCAGTGCTCTAAAGATATTCTTTAAGCCTAGAAGTTACCAGCCAATGGCCATCTGCACTGGTAGAAGGTGATTTCACACTGGGGAGCTCCCCACATGAATGAAATCACAGGTCTCTACCTAACATCAGAAGTTGTTCTACTTTCTATACATACAGCATCCCTTCTGATACTTATTACTTTTTTATTATGTGGATAGGATGCACCAACTCCACTCATCTGCAACTCTTCTCTCCAGAGTTACCAATGAATTCTTAAATAATCAACCCAATGGCTTTTCAACATCCTCATATTCTTGACCTCTTTGCAGCATTTGGCACTGATGACCACTCTCTCTTCCTAGGCACATCAATCTCCCTTCGCTAACAAACCTGTACTGAGCTATCTTGCTCATCCCCCTCCACCCCATTCACTGATGGTGATAGGCTCTGACAAGCCTGGGATAATAGGCTCTGATAAGTGAGCTTTATATTCAATTAGTCAGTTAATAAGCATTTATTGAGCACTTGCTATGTAACAGGCACTATGCTAAGCAATGGGGACATAAAGAAAGGCAAAATATAATACCCACTCTCAGGGTCACAATCAAATGAGAGAGACAAGTGGGCAAATATGTACAAACAAGTCACATACAGGATAAATACTGAATAATTAACAAAAGAAGGCACTTCAGTTAGGGAATATTAGGAAAAGTTTCCAGTAGACATTGGAACTTTAACTGAGACTTGAAGAAAACTTGGAGGTTGAATTCTTGCCTAGAACCAAGTCACTGTGCCATTTTGGGGACATTTCACAACCATGCCACTACATCCATACCCCCTGGGGACCAAAGAGAATAAGTCTGTTCATACTCCCACATAAGGTCCTTTCAAATACTTAAAGACTTGAAGACAGTTATCATTCCACCCACCACCCATCCCTAGTCTTTGTTGTTCTTTTTTTTCCCCTCCAGACTAAATATTTCTACTTTTTTCATTAGATCTTCATAAGGTATGAGACTCAGCATCCTTCACCATCCTGGCTGCCTTCCTCTGGACACTCTCCTGTTTATCAATGTCTTTACTAAACTATGGTGCCCAGAACTGAGCACATTCCTCCAGGTGGGTTATGCAGGGCCAAATACAGAGGGGCTACTCTTCTCTAGTTGTAGCCAAAAATTGCCATAGGATTTCTGTTTGTTTATTAGCTTGTTTTGGATGGAGAAACTGCCACTTTATAGAATGAACTCATACTAACCTTGCAGCTCATTAAAATCCTCAGATCTGTTTTCATATAAACTGTCTAACCATTGCTCTCTTCATCTTTTCATTGCGAATTTGATTTTTTGAATCCACATGTAAGAATTATACCCATTTTGATCTTATTATTTTCATCTTATTAGATTCAGTACAATAATCTAGCCTGCCATCTTTTGAGATGCTATCATTCTATTAACTACACTTCACACTTTAGTGTCAACTCTAATTTGATGAACATGCCAGCTATGCCTTTATGAAAGTCATTTATAAAAATGTTGAATAAAATGTGGCCTAGGCCAGATGCCTGGGGGATTCTATTGGAGACCTTGCACCAAGCTGACACTGAATGACTACTTTTGAGTTCAGACATTCAACAAGTTCTGAATCAATGTAATTTTATTAATATTCAGTCCATAGCTCTATTTTTCCTACAGTAATCCTATGCACTTTATTTTAGGATTTTATTAAAATCTAGGTGGTACAGTAGAACTGTACTGGGTTTGGAATTAGGAAGACTCATCTTCATGAGTTCAAATCTAGATTCAGACACTTACTAGCTGTGTGACCCTGAAAAACTTGCTTAACCCTGTTTACCTCAGTTTTTTCATCTGTAAAATGAGCTGGAGAAGGAAATGTCAAACCACTCCAGTATCCTTGCCAAGAAAATCCTAAGTGGGATCACGGAGAGCTGGACACAACTGAAATGGTTGAACACCAACAAGAAGTCAAAATTATATATGTAGCATCCCCCTGACCCACTAGTTTATTAACTTCAGGTTGGGGGAGGGGAAAGAGATGAAACAGATCTCGTCTGGGATGATTAAGTCATCCTGGTTTTTTGTACCCACAATTTCCTTTTCCAGGCATTCATTGCCTATCTCTTCAATCACCTGTTCTAGATTTTCCCCAACAATCAAAAAGTCCAACTCGTAGGCCTATAATCTACAGATTTTGATGCCTTATCATTTTCAAAAAGCAGAATGTTTGTCTGTGTCCATTCCTATGGTACCTCTTCTGCCTTGTATGATCACATCAGTTAGTTCTTTCTGTACCCAAGGAGTTAATTACTCTAAACTTGGTGATGTGAATTGATCAAGGGCAATTATATCCTCTTTTACTATCTTTTTATATGTCTTGGAAATCAAATTCCTGTTGTCCATTTTTGTTCTGTCATATAAGGTGCAAAGGTCACTCCTCTTGGAAGAAAGAGAGGGAATAAGCATTTATCAGCACCTAGTATGTGCCAGGCACTATGTTAAGCCTTTCTAAATATTATCTCATTTGATTCTCACAATGACTCTGTAAAGTAGCTGCTTTTATTACTCCCATTTTACACTTGAAGAAACTGAGGCAAATAGAAGTTAAGTAACTTGCCCAGGGGCACATAGCTAGGAAGTACTTAAGGCTGAATTTGAACTCATATCTTTCTTACTCCAAGTCCACACCTCTAGCTACTCATGCCACCTTGCTGCCTCTTTGCTTGGCAAAGAAAACAAACAAAACGATAATTGAGCAGCTCAACCTTTTCTATTGTCAGCTATCATTGCCTATCTACCCTAAGCAGCAACCATCCCTTTTTATGATCCTCTCCTTTTCCCCATTATAATTATTATTTTATTTTCTTTTAACTGCTATTTATTGTACTTAGCTTCTCACCAGTCCCAGCTCATTCTACACCTTGGTGTTCATGATAGGATTTTTAGAGGATAGTGTCATGTTCTTATATTCATCCTCTGTTGTCTGTTCTTATTTTCATCTTCAGTATAAATGTTTTTCTTAATCTAGCTTAGTTGATGAGTTCCCAATACACCCATTCTTATCTCTTCTGATGCCCCTTGTAGCTCCAAATCTATGCACCTATGTCCAAAACAGAATCGACGATCTTGCCTTCTAAACCATACTCATTTCTGACCTTTGTCGTTGGCGTTCAGTTGTTCAGTCCTGTTTGACTCTTTATGACCTTGGGGACCAAAGCATGCCAATGCTTTCCATTGGGCTTTCTTGACAAAAATTCCCCGGGTGGCTTGCCATTCCCTCCTCCAGTGCTTAGATTAAGGCAAACACAGGTTAAGTCACCTGCCCAGGGTCACACAGCTGGTAAATGCCTGAAGCCAGATTTGAACTCAAGTCTTCCTGACTCCAGGCCCCCAGAACTCTATCCACTGAGCCACTTAGCCGCCTTCATTTCATACTACTTTACTCTCTTTCAAATGATCCATCCAAACTGGACTAAACGCTGTTCACCAGAGTTGATACACCATCTCCTGCCCCTATGAATAAAATATACTCCCTACACTTTTTTTTTTATCTTTAAGAATTCTTGTCTTCTTTCAAGGGATATGCTCAAGTACCAGCTTCCTACATAAAAACCATCCCTATGCACCCAGTGGTTACTAGTCTTTTCCTCCTCGTTTAACCTCGTATTACATTAAAGTGTGAACACTGAATAACATTAAGGCCAGGGACTGTTAGCAATACCAACATCTTTGTATCACCAATGAGTCAATGACTTTACATACATGTATATGTATATGTTTATATATGTATATATACATATGTATAGGTACATATGTGGGAGTATGTATACATATTTTTTTTCCTCTGTACCAAGGACTGTAGTAGTTGTTGTAAATACAAAGATAAAAAAGAATCAGTTTCCACTGTCAAAGAATTATATTCTATTGAAGAGACAGTATGTGCCTATACATGTCTATACAAATAAATGCAAGGTAACTTTTCTGTGTTGTTTTGTTTTGTTTTGTTGTATTGTAGAGGTAATAGGGGAAGAGGAAGATTCAAGTGATTTGTGAGGACAGAATCGACAACAATTGTCAATTAATTGGATGTGGAGGGGAAGGGTGAATGAGGAGCCAAGATTGACATCAGGACCAAAACCAAGCGGCGGTGCTCTTGGAAATAGGAAACTCCCTAGTGCCTCACACAGCATCACGTACATAGTCATTGTTTTTAAAAAGTATGTTGGTGTCGCTTTTCAACCAGACTTAAACCACTAAGAAGAAACTAGGCACAGAAATAGAAATGTTGGACACAGTGAAAGGATAGGTAGAGTCTCATGGTCTGAAATTACAAACAGAAACTGCCTTTAAAAGAATTGGAGGCTAAAGGATGAAATTCTGAGGCAAAAATTTTAATGAGAAATAAAATGGGGATTTCTTTAAAGAAAACAATGTGAATATACGTGGAACTCACTGACTAAGATTTTTAATAGACAAGCACAGAAGATGGAAGCAAGGTAAAGTAACTGAGAATGAACTATTTTTTTTAAAGTGGTAAAAATCTATAAGCATAAACTCAGAAAATCTAAAGCAGAGGATGATTTGAGGTTTTGGTAAATACTAAAGACAAACAAAAGAGTTTAGTTTAGGTTTTTTTGTTTGTTTGTTTGTTTGTTTAAATCAGTTATTCTGAGTATAAGTAGATCAAAGAGAGATATCTGAGATCATTATTCCCCAGTCATCTCCCACCTGTAACACCTCCCCTGTAGCCATTCCTTCTCCCCACCAGATACAGAGATTTACTTTTCTCCTCTCTCTGAAACCATCTTTGACTCTAATAAGTGTATTTTCATCTTTTCTTGCCCAGATTTAGACCACTGCCTCACTTACTGGCCATCTCTAAACGCCACCTCTGAAAGTATACCACCCTGCTCCCCTTTCTGGGTTATCTTTCCCTATTCCAATGGAAGGACCTTGAGGACAGGGGCTGTCTTGCTTGCTTTTATTTCTATGTCCACAGCATGGTACCTGGCACATAGTAAACACTTAATGAATGCTTTACCTACTTATCTATCTATCTATCTATCTATCTATCTATCTATCTATCTATCTATCTATCTATCTATCTATCTATCTATCATTTTACAGATGAAGAACAGAGCCTGAAAGGACTTACCCAAGGTCACAAAGCTAGTTAAGGGTAAAGACTAGAAACTGGTTTCCTAAGTCCTAGTGCAGTGCTCTACACCATTATTAATTAATAATCAATACAAGTATTTATTAAATACCTACTATTTGTTAAGCACTGTGCTAAGCACTTTACAAATATATCCCATATTATCCCCACAAAAGTCTGAAAGTGAGGTCCTATTTTTATCCCCATTTTACACCTGAGGAAATTAAGCCAGAAGGAGTTTAAGTGACTTTCCCAAGGTCACACAGCTAATAAGTATTTCATTGCAGATTTGAACTCAGATCTTCCTGACTGTAAGCCTAACCCTTTAACTACTCCATCACCTCCAAGGGAATAAATAAATAAATAAATAAATGAATGAATGAATGAATGAATAAGCAATTAATCAAGAAAGATTCTTCGTCACCTCGCTGCCTAGAAAACGGGAAAACATAATATTTTTGAGATGTTGCCCCGCCAATGACTATTATAATTTTCCTCTCCCAACTTAATCACAGAAATGGCATTACAGGAAGGGAGCAGAGGACCGAGAATGGTAGAAATTGGAAGAAACCTCAGAGGTTTCCAATCCAACCCTCTAATTTTATAAATGTTAAAGTAGAAGTGATTGACCCAAAGTCCCACAACTAGTAACCGACAAAGCCAGGACTTGAAGTCAGGTGTCTCTTTAGTCCAATGTTCTTCACACTGTACCCATTTAATGGTTGGCAACCTGGCTTCTATTATCTCTTTAATTGCTTTTTAGTGTTCAGTTCAAAAATGAGAACAGTTTGGTTGGTTGAAAAAAAAAAAACGCAAGGTCCCCGTGTGATTATCTTGGTTCTCCAACCATGAAAGAAATCTTTATTCTTCATGTCTCAATTCCATTTATCATCCTTGACTTCTCTCAGCTCCCTGAAAGCCAGTACACCTTGCATTGAAAATGCATTATCTGTGAATCTTCCTCTTGGCAAAGGGACTTTTTATTTCATTATATCTATTGGGATCCAAACGGGGTGTGTGTTTATTTTTCTTCTCAGCGGAAGGTGAGGTAAATAACAATTGAACAAAAAGCACTATGCTTCTGCTGCTTTTCTCCTCAAAAAAACAGGTTAAAATTCAGAAACAGAGGAACAAAACATTTAAGTCTCCACAAAAGAAGGGCTATGACTCATAACCTATTAAGAACATAACAGAAAAAAGTGTCATTATAATAACTGCCTAGAGTTCACCTTTAAAAATGCTATAATGAGGGTGTGCTGTGGTTAATCAAGAGACAACACTGGTTTTGAATGAAAAGTCAGAAGTCTGAATCCCAACTGAATGCTTGACTAAGTGTGACCTTGAGCAAGGCACTTAACTGTCTCCCAGGACCTCAGTTTCATCATCTGAAAAATGTGGAGAATTACATTCTCACTGTGTACCTCATAAGGCTTTTATGGTAATGAAATAAGACATGGAATATAAAACTCTTCATATAAAGAGCTCTGAAAATCCCAGGTATTGTTAATATAATAGTAGCATTAGTAATCATATTCATTTTAGTTAATATTTTAGTAGGAGGTAGTTTAGTATAGTTGAAAGACTGACACACTCAGAAAGATATTGGTCTAAATCCTGCCTTTGAAGCTTACTAGTTTTGTGACAATCAGAGTCATTTAATTTCTCTGTGCCTCAGTTTCCTCATCTATAGAATAGACATAATAATATTTGTACTACCTAACTGACCTAACTCCCAGGGATGTTATGAGGCTCAGATAAGGCAATGTATATAAAACATTTTACAAACTTTTAAGTGTAATACAAATCATATTTATCATTATTATCCCCATGAAAACAAAGACTGAAAATTCCAGAAATGGCTTCCTTATATTTGTGATATATATATTTACTGAATAGAATTGGGTGGCACAAAGCCCAAGGGGAAAGATCAAATACATATTAATGGAAGAGAGAGATATATCATCAAAAAGCAACAATGAATTTGCTGAACTAGACTGTCTCCCCATATTTACCCCCCCCCCACTTCCAGTGTCTGGTATGTAGTAGGTGTTTAATAAATGCTTGTTGACTTGCTGACTTGAACACTCTTAAAAGACTTCCTATTGTCTGCTAAATAAAGTATAAATTCCTAAGTCCGGAACTCAAGATTCTCCATAGTCAGTCTCTAAACACTCTTTCAAGCCTTATTTCCCATATTTACTCATTTTGCCTATTGTCACACAATTAGTAAGTGACTGAGGAAGGATTTGAATTCAGGTCTTCTTGAGTCCAAGTCCAGTCCATCACTCTAGCCACTATGACATAACACAGATAATAAGTATATGGTGCATATCTTATTTCCTCCTATTAGAATATAAGCTCCACAAGGTCAGGGAACACATCAATTTAATACCACCAACTCAATTAAGTACCCACTATGTGCTGGGAACTAGGAACACAAAGACAAAAGGAAAAACATTCCCTGGATTCAAAGAGTTTAATTCTAATGGAATAGAACATAAACAAAAAGTAATCTGTTATTATTTCAGGAGGAAGAAAAGACTAAAAATTGGAGAAATTAGGAAAAGTCTCATATAAGATGTAGCACTTATAAAAGTTAGTCTTTTGACTGTATAGAGATTCCAGGAGAGAGAGGTGAGGAAGGAAAGCATTCTATACATGGGAGACAGAATGTGCAAAGATACAGAAGTGGGAGATAGAATACCAGTTTTGGGTGACAGCAAGATAATGTTGGCAATTGTGTGGAAGATGGATTGGAGAAGAGAAATTAAAAGCAGGGAAATCAATTAGGAAGGTATTGCTGTAGTTCAGGAGAGAGGTGTTACGAGTCTGAAAATGGCAACTGATTGTCCATGGGATGGAGGTAAAGGAGAGAGACAAGGCTAGGATAATTCTGGGGTAAGCAGACCAGAACCAGGAAATCAACTGGATGGCATGAGAAAAGGGCAGAGGTGAAAGTCAAGAGATTGATTCCAAGGTGAGCAACCAAAATCTCTGAGAGTCTACAGTGCATGACAGCTAGAGTTCAGTAGGGAAAGGCCAAGGCATAGGAGGAGAACTCTCTATGTCATATAAGGAAATACAATTTATTGAAATACTTCATTGTTCAATGAGCCAAGAGACAAGGGCAGATCTACAATCCATGAATCCTTACTTTGTTCCTTCCTATGCAGAATGTCATGTAAGGCCAGGGAAACTAATCAGTCTCCTATACATTTGAAACTTATTTTTTCCCTCTGTTCATTTAAAAACAAAACAAAACATTTTTATAACACTTTATGTTTGTGAAATAAGATGTCAGATTAAAAGGAACAATGAGAATCAACCTTATCAAATATTTTCTCAACTTTCTATCATCTCTGATATGTTTGATCTATATTGATCACATCCCCTCTTCTTTCCCCCCTTCTGTCTCCAAGATGTGACCATTACAGTCCCTTCTCTATCTCTTCTTTACTGCCACCAATCCTCAGAAGGAAACCTAGGTTGCCTTCCACAAATGAGTCAGCCTTAGGATATGCAGGAGAAAGAACAGGACCTTTTGACAGTATCAGAGAGGCACAGACAAAGATATATCAAGACACTGGACCAGGAGTCAAGCCATCTGGAAAGTCTGCTGAGTCCAGGATGGCAATAGAGATCCTTTTTCTATCAGGTACAGCAGTGACCTCAATCACATTGCAGACAAGAAATGTTCTAGAAGAGGTCTAAATGTCAAACAATTCAACGTTGAGGAAGGGCTACGTAGAGCACGGTATCAAAGGCCAGGATGACAGAATGTTGCCAGCCAGGAACAATCTGCTTCACTACATTTAATGGGATCTACCACCATCGTGCTGAGCTAGAGGGTATAGTACTAGGCATTCCTCCCCTACTCAGATTGATTAGCCAAAGATGCACTGTGTTCTAGGCAGTGCAAGGGACCCATCATCCATCCTTGGCCCCCAGATTGATGACACATTAAATTGAGCAAAGAAGGTTCCTCAAGTAATGACCAGCACTTGGTAATCCCTGCCCTTGTTCATGTTCACTGTATATCATGTGTTTTATGAGGAGTCTCTACAATCCACACCACTTTCTTGGCCTAGACCATGTATCATCATAGTATAGTATCATCAGGAAGACCTAAATTCAAGTCCCACCCCTACACATACAGGCTGTGTTGCCCAAGGCAAGTTACTTCACCTTATGAGACTAAATTGCAACTCTGCAACAATAGCACTAAGAGTCACTTGGTAGTGGTAGAGGGAATTCTTCATTGCAGTTCCCTATTATTTAATGAAGTCACAGGTCCAATTAAAAGAAAAAGAAGAAAACAAAATGAAACATGGACAACCCCCTCTCATTCTGTGTATGCACACGAGAAAGAATCGTAAACACTTTCAAGAGCATTAGAACTGATTTGCAGAAAATGGGCACATAGTATTGAGACACCCGTGCCCTAGGAGTAAAGATTACCCTAATACTTCTGGGATAATCAGTCCACATGAAAATCTACTTTATAAATGATGGTGCTTCCATAATTATATTCAGTTACACAACATTTATGGAGTGCCTACTATATACCAGGCTTAGTGCTAGGTTCTGGTATACAAAGACAAAAAACAAATATACAAAATTACCCAGAAAGTCCCTGTCCTCAAGGATTTGCATTCTACTGGAGGAATACAAAATGCACATAGATAAGCAAATGCAAAATATTTTCAAGGAAATACCAGGAAATGATATGGAGAGTACTTCCAGCTAGGGGTTGATGATCAATCCATACAGACTTGGGAGGGGAGATGGCACTAGGCTGAGGCTGGAGGGCAACTGGGAGTGGGTAAAAAAAAATCATTCTAGGCATGAGGGAAAACCTGAACAAAGGTAGAGATGAAATGCTGGGTACAGGTCAAGCAAACCAATTTGTTTTGAACACAGAATTTGTGGGAAGTAAAGTAAAATCAGTCTAGAAAAATAGGTCAGAGCTAGCTGATGAGTGGTTTAAAATGACAGGCTAAGAATTTTGCATTTTATCCTAGAAGCCATCAGAAAACACTCAAGTTTCTCCAACAATGCAATCACAGTGTTAAACCTGCATTTTAGAAATGGCAATTGTGGTAGATATTTGAAGAACTACAGTCTAGAAGAGGAATTAGATCTTTCTGCTTGGTCCCACACAACAGAACTAAGAACAATGGGTAGAATGTTGAGGCAGATTTAAGCTCTATGCAAGGTAGTTATATGACAGAGTGACACAGACACATATACATATATAAATATGTGTATGCATATACATACCCATGTATATAAGTAGGCTTATATGTATAGTTGTTCAGTCATTCAGTCCTGTTCAACTCTTCATGACCATACCGTCCATGGGGTGTTCTTGGCAAGGATGCCATAGTGGCTTGCCATTTCTTCCTCCAGTGGATTAAGGTAAACAGGGTTAAGTGACTTAAGTTCTCAGGGTCATAATCACACAGCTAGTATGCATCTGAGGCTGGAATTGAACTCAGGTCTTCCTGACTCCAGGCCCAGCACTCTATCCACTGAGCCACCTAGCTATCTCATACATACATAATATATGTATATATACATACATATGTATACACATATTGCCTATACACATATTATATATACACATATTTCATATATGTATATCTATATACATACACACACATAAACACACTTTGGAGAAGGTTCATAGTTAGGACTGATATGAACACAAGAAGGGGGTTTCCCTTCAATGACAAGATGTGTGGAACTTGGGTAAGGACAGGGGCTTTAGCCAAGAAAAAAAAAGGATTAGGAAAATGAGGTTATCTGGGACACACTCTGGTGATGGGTTTTAGAGTTCAGGGGTGAGGACCTGGGACTTGATACATCCTAGAACAGAGTAGGAGGTTGGGAACCAACAAAATACACACACACACAGAGTATATGTGTGTATATATATATATATAGTATAAGTGTATACATATATGTATATATATGTATGCATATATACATAAAAAAGATTTATGATCTTACTGATGTATGTAGCCCCAAGCCCAACAAAGATTACAAACCCTGAAACGTGAACAGGGTTCAACACTGGAGACTGACTTCAAAAGGTCAGTTTTTCTTTCTTGAGTTAACCCAGGAAAGTACCACCGCATGATTTAGACTCCCCCTGGAAGTCTACTTTGGAGATCACTGAACAAGCAACCCCCTTTCCATCAGAATCATACTATCTGAGTAATCCAATGACTTTTCTTTCCAAGTAGGACTGTAAGTAGGAACTATGTGGAATGCCCTCCATTTTCTTAAAGGAACACAAACCTCTCATTAGAAAGCTGAAACTTTCTAAGTCTTCAGCTTTCAAATTATGTTAACTCTTGGATTTGGAGTTACCCATAAGGAAACCCCCCAAAGATTTTGCGGCCCAAGAAATTTTCCTTTTCTACCAAAGAGGTTAGAGTCTAGGATCACATTTTCTAGGGAATTAGAAATGGGTTCTTCATTTACAAAGGAATTTAGGATTCAGGAACATTGTCCTTGGGCACACACCCCTCTCAAGTTATATACAAGTGCATGTCTGCCACCTATATGTGTTTTTGCTCTAAGTCACTATCTGCTTGGGGTGATCAAATATGGAAGAAGGCACAGGGGGAAAAAAAAAAAAAACTCCTGGAGAGTAAGAGCTCTAGAATGCTACCATCTTACCTTTATAAGACACAGATAGTGGTAACTTACCCTCAGTTCCTTCCTATCAACAAGTCATCTGTTGGTATGTTCACTTTCTTGTTGGGAAATGCTCTTCAGTTGCCTTCAAAGGATAGATCATGCTGGGTAACCTCATCAACTCAATTGGACAATTTCCTCAAATTGAATGGGGACTCTTGATTCACTCCTTGTCTCATATTATTAACCTCATTTTACAGAACAAGAAATGGTACCAGAAAAAGTAAAGAGATTTCCAAAGGCCACTCCTGTCTAAATGTCTGGCCCAGATCTAAGTGCCTGGGTCACATCCCGAAACTCTAAGGTATTTCCACTACACCGGAACTATTTGCATGCCTAAAAACCTCACTATGATGTAATCTCCTGAGTTCATGACAGGAGACTATGTCACAGGCAAAACTATTTCATAGTTTCTAAAGTTACAAAGCAGCATAGGAACATAGGATTTCCAGCTAGATGTCTCTGAGCAGTCACAGATTGCAAAGTATGGTAGACTCTACATATGGAGTATGCTTGGAGAAGAACAGCAATTCAAGACTCAAAAAAAATTAAAGTCATAAGCAGGCTACAAAGTGCATTTGGGAACATATCAAGGTCAGCCTTTGCTGAAGCTTTAAGTAGATACAGGGAGTAATCCAATCATTTCTAAGCCAAAGTAAAAATGATAATGCCATTTCTTTGAACATGAAGTGAGCCTAAGGCAAAATAATTCAGCAGGTGAATGAAGCTTGTTTTTTACTCTCCCTGATCCTTGCCTGTCCTCTCTCGATAGATAGCATAGTATCATAGGAAGAATGCTAAGTTTAGAAGTAGATGACTCGAGTGTGAGTTCCCATTCTACCACTTCCTAGGGTCACAGACTTGGACCTAGAAGGGACCTTAGGGACTATCTAATCTGACCCCCCACCCCCTCCCCCTTCCCTGTCATTTTGCAGGTGATCAAACTGATGCCCTGAGGGATGATCCAAGTAACTCCCAAAGTTTATAGAACTACTAAGTTAGGATTGGGCTTGAAACCCTTGGTCCACTGAATCCAGGGCTATTTTTATGGCACCGTGCTGGCCTACCTCCCTTACTAGATACATGACCCTAGGCAAGTCAGTGCATTACTCCTAAGTTTCCTTTTTCCTATATGTGAAATGGGATCAAAATACTCCATTTGTTGTGTGTGGGTCTAATGAAATAGCATATAAAGTGAAAAAAGGAAGGAACAAGGAAGGAGGGAAGAAGAAGAGAGGGACAGCTGATACTTTTCCTAAATTAAAGTGGACATATTAAATGGATGGATTAGCTCTAACTAGAATCAAGTCCTTGGAGCTCCATTATGTTTTAAAATGAAGGTTGTCATGAGTCAGCAGTGAAGGGGCAAAGATGGACTACTTTTTGAAATTTTAGCTCCTCTAGCCACAGGAGCTAGCAGAAATAGATTGCTAGACCTGTAGTCAGGAAGATCTGGGTTCAAATTCTGCCTTAGACATGAGCTCTGTGACCCTTGGTAAGTCTTGTAAGCTCTGTCTGTCTCAGTTTCCTCATCTATAAAATAAGGATATTAATAGCTCATATCCTTCCAGGATTATTGTGAGGTAAAATAAGATAAAATTTGTAAAGTGCCTTTAAACCATATAGCACCTTATCATCATCATCATCATCATCATCATCATTATCATCAAAGGGCAGTTTAACTAGTCACAACTAATTCACTTTGCAGATGCAAGTAGCCCCCAGTTCATTCTGACTTCAGCATTTTCAGCTGTTCTTCCCCAAGGAGACCATTCTTCTGTGTATCTCTCCCACTGTTTTCCTCATCCAGGGATGGCAAGTTTTCACAACAACAGAATACTCTGTGACTTCTACAGAGATGACACCACCTTCACCCTGGCCTGTGGCATCATCACATCAGTTCCCATTTCTGTAGTGCGTTAGGGCTTACAATACCCTTTCTTCACAATAACATCATTGAGTCCAAGTAGGGACAGTCATTCTCATTGTCCCTTTCATATAGCAGACCCTTATTAAATGTCTATTCATTGAATCCACAGCTTATGGATGAGAAGGATGAGACTCAGACAAACTGAGACTCGGAGATGAGGGGACTTGCCCATCCCAAAAACCTGGTCAGTCTCAAATCAGGGACACACTAGTTATTCTGTAGAGTCTTAGCCTAGGAAAAGACCTTAGGGATCGATCATCTGCTAAACAGAAGCAGCTTGGGGCACAGTGGCTAGAAAATCAAACCTAGAGTCAGGAAGGTCTGAAGTAAAATTTGTCCTCAGACAATTCCTAGCTGTGTGACCCTGGGTAAGTCACTTAAGCTCCATTCACCTCTATTTCCTTAATTATAAAATGGAGATGATAAAAATAGCACCTATCCTACAGTGCTGTGTGAGGATCAAATGAGATCATATTTATAAAGTGTTTAGCATAGTGCCTAGCAGGTAGTAGGCAGAATATAAATACTTAGTCACTTCCCCTTCCCCTTTTCTAATAATCCTACAGTAAGTCACACAACCTATGTGACTGATCTGGTTTACTAGAAATTTATGTTAACTAATCTCAATTGGGTGCTCAATGTTGCATGAAAATTCTGTTATTCTTCCCTAAGCAATTCTCTATGACATACCCCATAGAGGTCTTTCCAAATATTCTCTTCTCTCAAGTCTCCTGTACTACCTCATTCTCTCTCAGAGGAGTAGACCTCTCCTACTTTTTTTGAAAAAAAAAAAAGGCATCCAGTGTGAGTTCTATCTTCCCTTTTCTAAAAAATCACTCAATGAAATAACCCATTCTCCCCTCCACTGCTCTAGCCCCTGATATGGCCTTGCTCCTTGAGAAGGTCAACTCTTGTACCCTTGATCTCATCCCCTTCCATCTTTTCTCATAACTCTCTTTCATTCACCTCCTACCTGTAATATTCAATCATTCCCTATCTACCTCAGGGCTACAGGCTCCTTTATCACCATCAAACTCAGGTTCCCTCATATTTAAAACCAAAGCCAAACTAACAAAAACTCTTTTATTTCATGCCAGAATCCCCCCAGGGTAATTGTGTTATATGTTTTTTTTTTCCTTTCTTTCACAGCCATTCTCCTGGAAATCACTGACATGGACAGCTTTAGATCAAACTGGGAAGACCTCTACAAACTGATCCAGAGCAAAGAAACTAGGAATACAATTTATACAATGACAATAACATTATGGAGAAAAACAACTCAGAAAGACTTTAGAATTCTGACCCATGCAATGTGAACTCTGAGTCCATCTGAAGATGAAACATGCCAATCTTCCACCTAGAGAGTACATGAACTGAAAATGTAGAAAGAGATATATATTTTCTGGAATATACAATGGGGGAATATATCTTGCTCAACTATGATGTTTACAATGGATGCTTTATTTTTCATGTGTTTTTATTGATGTTGTTCAATTTTAGGGTAGTGGGATTGTGAGTAGGGAATATTATGCATGTATGCATTTTCTTTTCTTTTATTTTAAAAATAGGATGGAGAGAAATGCAGTTAGTAATCATAACTAAGGTGAACAAGATGAACTCACCCATAAAACAGAAAGGAATAGCAGAATGGATTAGAAACCATATGCTGTTTATAAGAAACACATTGAATCAGAAAGACACACATAGATTTAAAATAAAGGGCTGGAGCAAATTCTGTTATTCTTCAGCTAAAGTTAAAAAGAAAGAGGTAGCAATCATGATCTCAGACACAGCAAAAGCAAAAATAATTGAATTAAATAATTAAAAGAGTTAAGCAGGGAAACTGCATCTTGCAAAAAGGAACCATAGCTGATGAAGTAAACATAATATTAAATATGTATGCACCAAATGGCACAGCATCAAATTCTTAAAGGGAAAGTTAAATGAATTACAGGAGGAAATAAGACAGCAAAACTATACTAATGGGAGTCTTCAACTTTCCCCTCTCAGAGCTAGATAAATCTAACCATAAAATAAATAAGAATGAAGTAATAGAGGTGAATAGAATCTTAGAAAAAATTGATATGAAAGAACTCCAGAGAAAACTGAATAGAAATAAAAAGGAGTATACCTTTTCTTTAGATGCACATGGAACTTTTCACAAAATTTGATAAAACTTTCACAACCAAATTCAGAAAAGCAAAAACATTAAATGTTCCCTTTTCAGACATTAATGAAATAAAAACTTGCATTTAATAAAGTGCCATGGGAACACAGATTAAAAGGTAATTGGAAACTAAATAATCTAATCCTAAAGAATGAGTGTGTCAAAGGACAAATTGTACAAATAATCAATAATTTCATTAAAGAGAATGACAACAATGAGGTAACATTCCAAAATTTTTATGATGCAGCCAAAGTAGTACTTAGGAGAAAAGTGATATCTCTCAATACATACATCAGTAAAAGAGAGAAAGAGCAGCTCAATAAATTGGGCATTCAACTAAAAAAAAAAAAAAAAAACTAGAAAAAAGTACAAATTCCAGTTAAACAACAAAATGGAAATCCTGAAAATCAAAGTAGAGATTAATAAAACTGAAGGTAAAATTACCATTAAAGTAATAAATAAAGCTAGGAAGTAGTTTTATTAAAAAACTAAAATAGGGGCAGCTAGGTGGCACAGTGGATAGAGCACCAGCCCTGAAGTCAGGAGTACCTGAGTTCAAATCCGGCCTCAGACCAAACTTGACACTTACTAGCCATGTGACCCTGGGCAAGTCACTTAACCCCAATTGCCTAAAAAAAAAAAAAGAATAAAAAAAATAAAATAGATAAATTTTTGGTTAATTTGATTTTAAAAAAAAGAAGAAAATCACATTACCAGTATCAAAAATGAAAAGAGTGAATTCACCACCAATGAAATTAAATAAATAATTAGGAACTATTTTGCCTAATCATATGCCAATAAACCTGATAATCTAAGTGAAATAGATTAATGTTTACAAAAATATAAATTGTCCAGATTGACAAAAGAGGAAATAAAACATGAAAATAACCCTATCTTAGAAAAAGAAATTGAACAAGCCGTCAATGAGCTCCTTAGGAAAAAAATCCCCAGGACCAGATGGTTTTAAAAGTGAATTCTACCAAACATTTAAGGAACTATTAATCCTAATACTATATCAACTACTTGGAAAAATAGGTAAAGAAGGAGTCCTAACAAATTTCTATTATGATACAAAATGGTTCGATAACTAAATCAGGGAGAGAAAAAAATAAGTAAGAACACTATAGACCAATTTCCTTGATGAATATCAATGCAAAAATTTAAAATAAAATATAAGCAAGGAGATTACAGCAACATACCACAAAGATCATGCACTATGAGCAGGAGGAATTTATACTACAGATTCAGAGCTGGTTCAATACTAGAAAAAACTATCAGCCTAATTAACTATATTAATAACAAAATAATTTTAAAATATGATTATTGTCAATAGTCAGAAAAAAAGTATTTGACAAAATAGCAATACCCATTCCTTTTAAAAATACTAGAAAGTATATGAATCAATTAAGTCTTTCTTAAAATTACAAGTATCATCTATCTAAAACTAAGAACAAGCATTATCTTTAATGAGGATAAACTTGAAGTCTTCCCAATAAGATCAGGAATGAAGCAAATATATCCATTATCACCACTATTATTTAATATTGTACTAGAACTGCTAGCTACAGCAATAAGACAAGAAAAAGAAATCAAAGGAATAGAAATATGCAACAAGGAAACAAAACTATAACTTTTTTGTAAATATGTTGGTATACTTAGATAACTCTAGAAAATCAAACAAAAATCTAGTTGAAACAATGAACAAGTTCCACAAAGTTGTAGGATATAAAATAAATCCACATAAATCAGCAGCAAGAAATAGAAAGAGAAGTTTCATTTAAAATAACTGCAGACTAGGAGCAGCTAGGTGGTACAATGCACAGAGCACTGGCCCTGGAGTCAGAAAGACCAGAGTTCAAATTCGACCTTAGACACTTGATGCTAGCTATGTGACCCTAGGCAAGTCGCTTAACCCTAACTGCCTCACCAAAAATAATGATAAAATAAAATAAAATAAATGAAGACAATATAAAATTCTTGGAAGTCTACCTGCTGAGACAAACCCAGGGATTATATGCACACAACTACAAAACCCTTTTCACACAAATACAGATATAAATAATTGGAGAAATATGAATTGTTCATGGGTTAGCTGAGCTAATATAATAAAAATGGCAATTTTACCTAAGTTAATTTACTTATTCAGTGCCATGCTAATCAAACTACCAAAGAATTATTTATAGAGCTAGAAAAAGTAGTAACAAAATTCATCTGGAAGAATAATAAAACGCCAAGAATATCAAGGGAATCAATGAAACAAAAGGTTAAGGAAGGTAGCCTAGAAGTTGCAGATAAACTATATTACAAAGTGGTAATCATCAAAATAATTTGGTACTAGCTAAGAAATAGAGTGGTAGATCAGTGGAATAGATTAATTACACAATACACAGTAGTAAATTACCTTAGTTACCTAGTGTTTGATAAACCCAAAGATCCAAGCTTTTGGAGTAAGAACTCACCATTGACAAAAATTGCTGGGGAAACTGGAAAGCAGTTTAGCAGAAACTAGGCATAGAACAACAGTTCACACTGTATACAAGGATAACACCAAAATGGATAAATGATTTAGTCATAAAGGATGATATCATAAATAAATTAGGGGAGAGTGGAAAATTGTACCTGTCAGATTCTGTGGATAAGGGAAGAGTTTATGAACAAAGAAGAGATAAAGAGGATTACTGAAAGTGAACTAGATAATTTTGATTACATGGAATTAAAAAAAAACTTTTGTACAAACAAAATTAATACAGCCGAAATTAGAAGGAAAACAGGAAACTGGGTGTGTGTGTTGGGGAGGGGGGTGGATTTTCATGGCAAGTCTCTCGGATAAAGGCTTCATTTCTCAAATATATAGGGAACTGAGCCA
Source organism: Vombatus ursinus (assembly GCF_900497805.2). Taxonomy (NCBI): domain Eukaryota; kingdom Metazoa; phylum Chordata; class Mammalia; order Diprotodontia; family Vombatidae; genus Vombatus; species Vombatus ursinus. Next base: position 8,234,944 of record NW_020945014.1, on the reverse strand, counting down.
AATTTATAAGAATAAGAGTCATTTCTTAGAGATAAATGGTCAAAGGATATAAACAGTTTTCAGAAGAAGAAATCAAAGCTATCAATAGTCACAGGAAAAAAAATGTTCTAAATCCCTACTGATTAGAGAAATAGGTATTAAAACAACTGAGATACCACCTAACACCTATCAGATTGGCTAACATACACAAAAGAAAAATGACAAATGCTGGAGAGGATGTGGAAAAAATGGGACACATTCACTTTTAGTGAAGCTGTGAGCTAGTTTGACCATTCTGAAGAACATTTTGAAACCACTCCCAAAGGGCTAGAAAACTAAGCAAACCCTTTTAGGTAGCAATTCCACTAGTAGGACTATATCCCAAAGAGATCAAAGAAAAGGGAAAATAACCAATTTGTATGAAAATATTTATAGCAGTTCTTTTTGTGATGGCAAAGAATTGGAAATTGAGGGGATGCCCATTAACTGAGGAACGGCTGGATAAATTGTGGTATATGCTTATGAAGGAACATTATTGTATTATAAGAAATGACAAGCAAGATGGTTTCAGAAAAACCTGGGAAGACTTATATGAACTCATGCAAAGGGAAGTCAGCAGAACCAGAAGAACAGTGTACAATATAACAGCAGTATTGTAAGGATTATCAACCATGAAAGACTTAGCTACTCTGATCAAGACAATGAACCAAAACAATTCCAAAGGATCTGTGATAAAAGATGCTATCCACTTTCTGAGAGAGAACCAATAAACTCAGAATACAAAAAGATGCACAAGTATTTTACCTTTCCTTATTTTTATTGTTTTATTTTGTTTGTGCTCTGTTTCACAACATGGTTAATATGGAAATATGTTTTTCATGATGTCATATACCAATATCAAAGTGTTTGCTTTCTCAAAGAGGGGAGAGGAGTGGGAGAGAGAGAATTTGGAACTCAAAATCTTAAAAAAAATTAGTGTCAAAAATTTTACATGTAATTGGGAAATAGTTAACAAAATAAAAATAATTTTAAAAAATTATCCTTGCTTCTAATTTCCTCTCTTTCCATTCCCTTCTTAATCTTAATCTCTTGTAATCAGGCTTCTGACCTCACCACTGAATTGAAATTGCTCTTTCTTTCCAAGGTTACTAGTGATCTTTCTTTTCATTGCTTAAACAGAAGGCTTTTTCTCAGTCATCATACTTCCTGACCTCTTTGATGCCATTCACCAACCGCTTCCTCTTGGATAACTTTCCTTTCTCTGGGTTTTCCTAACACCACCTTCTCCTCAAGCTCCAACTACTTGTTTAACTTTTCATTTCAGTCTCCTTTACTGACTTACCTTGTGTATTATGACCTTTTACTGCAGGTATTCCCCAGAACACTGTCTTGAACTCTCTCCTCTCTCTTTCCATGATTCTCTTGGAAAAGCTCTTTCTTGTGTCTTTTCTGCTCTTTCCTGGTTTTCATCCTCCCTGCCTTACTGCTCCTTCTTCACAATCTTCTTTGCCCCATTCTAATTCCTATACACAGGCTATCTTAAAGAAGGCTTCTTGTTTTCTCTACTGATACTCTTTCATCAGAGGATGAGAATTTTGGAGAAACAGATAGTTCAAGGCTCTACAAATAAGGAAACTAAGCCTCAAAACCAAAGCAATTTTCCCAAGGTTACATGGAAGGCTTGTACTACCACCAGTCTACTATACCAAGGCTCCCATTCAAATCCTTTAAACTATCCTCATCTTGCTGAGTCTCCCAGGACTTCAATGAAATGAGACATAATTGTAATACGGTGCCATCCGGATCAGTTCCTTTTGAAGAATAGGAGCCAAACTTGAAGACCTCAAAAGCCACTCTGTCACCAAACTTCAGTGGCAAAAAGACTGAATAGCTACATGATCTGTACTTCTCTGTGTATATAATTGCCTCTCAAACCATACATACTAAGTAATGATAATATTAATAACATTAATAAAATAGTAATCACAGTACTGTTAGCAGGAGTCACAAGAGGTTATCTCACTCATCCCTTTACTCCTAGGAAAGAGTGCTGCCCAGTCTCTCGCAGCATTTTCCTTAAAGGGGATTAAATCACTATTTATTAGCAAAACAGTAAGTTGTGAAACAATAAAAAGTACTGCTTTGGACTGCTTAGGTAGATTTCACAGAATATTGAGTTGGAAAGCAATTCAGAGGCCAACTAGTTCAGCCCACACATTCTGTACATCCATGTGTATCACATTCACAATTAGAATATCAGATTTTTAAAATTTCCCTTTTGTCTTTCTGTCCCCAACATTAGAGGGGAATTGGAGGCATCTAGGTGGAGCTATGGACGCAGGGATGGGGAACCTGTGCCCTCGAGGCCAGATGTGACCTTCTAGGTCAAGTGCAACCCTTTAACTGAATCCAAACTTATTCTGTAAAGTTTGGATTCAGTCGAAGGGCCACACTTGAGGACCCAGAGGGTCACATGTGGTCTCAAGGTTGCAGATTCCCCAGTCCTAAAGAGCCTTGGCCTGGAATCAGGAAGACCCAAATTTAAATCCAGCTTCAGACATTTTTTAGCTGTGTGACACTGGGCAAGTCACTTATCCTCTGCCTCAGTTTCCTCCACTGAAAAATGGAGATCATAATAGCATCTGCCTCCCAGGGTGGCTGTGATACTGAAATGAGGTAATAGTTGTACAGCATTTAACATAGTATCAGACACATAATAGGCATTTAATCAGTCCTTCTCCCCCTATACCAAACCAAGTTGAGCATAGAACACACAGAAGTAGGTGTTTAGTAACGCTTATTGAAATGAAGTGAATTCTTAACATTTCCTGATAATTTTCTTCATTCAGCAAGTATTTATTGGATATCATCTCTATGTAGTATATACTATAACATAAAAGACACATAAAAATGGGTCCTGAATGAAGCTGCTTATAGCTTCATGGAAAGAAAATACACATATGAAATTACAAAATCATTATAATATTCATGGTTTCATATAAACACATGGCAAAGGAAAATAAATGAATCAACTAGATGGCTAAAGAAGGTAAGCACTGGGCTGTATATAAATTAGCAGATGTTATTTCTACTCCTAGCTCTGACATTTAATAGCTATGTGACTCTAAGCAAATCAGTTCTCCACTCTGGGCCATGGTATAACTATCCATGAAATGAGAATGGTCGAGATGGTATCTAAGGGTCTTTCTCATTCAAAAAGGTTCTAAGATTCCAAATCCTCTGAAGCATCTAGGGTTTCAGCAATTGATGAAGGGCTCAGAGAATACTTGCCTTTGGAAGGATGTTTAGAAGAAGAATAGGGGAGAGGACAAGGAAAAAGTCTTTCCAACAAGCAAAAGGAAATAAGTGATAAGCACTAGGAATTGGGGACGGCAAGGTCCAATTATAGGATATTGAAGACAATGGTCTGGTTATTGCAGTATTATTATTATTGGGGGGTAGTGTGAGATTTATTTGCGTGAGGAGAGTGGGGACAAGTTATGGACAAATCCTTAATTGCCAGGAAGAACACTTTGGATATTATTCTATAGGCAATGGAAGAAACAAGATTTTGAAAGTCTCTGGCTTTCAACAAAAACAAAAAATAACTATTTCCCCTAAGTATTTATTGTGGTATTGCAGAAAATACCCTGAACTCAAAGTCAGGAAATTTGGTTTTTAGTTTTCCAGCTCTACCTTGTATTTTGCTGTAATATCACTGGCAAATCTCTGACCTTCTCTGGAACACAGTTTCTTAACTTATAAAACACAAATGATCTTTCTTTGTATTCTATCATCATGCCTTTCTTCACACTCCATTGTTCTTAGTTCCACCTTCAGAAGTCAAGCAAAAATGTCCCTTATATTATTAGAACCCATAAGTAGCAGTCAATGTTTGAATCAACTTCTCAATTGTGGTGCCAATCATATGGCTCTGTCCTTGGTCCTGTTCTGTTGAACATGTTTTTGACAACTGAGATGAAGCTACAGAAGAAAGTGTGTTTACTTGTGATTATCAATCTACAGTTGATCCAAAGCTGGGAGAGACAGTGACCAAACTCAATGAACAGAGAATCAAAATTCAAAATCAGCTTGATACACTTATCTTGCTACAGAAACAAGATTATAATTAACAGGGATAAATATAAATCCTTGCGTTTAGGTTTAAAAAAATTAAATTACATAAGTACAAGTTAGCAGAAGTCTGGTTTGTCTTCAGCTCAATATTACTCCAGCACATGACAGTGTACAGGATATAGAGTAATGGAGATTAACTACCCCACTGTATTCTCTTGGTCAGACCCCATCTGGAGTACTCCATCCAGTTCTGGGTCACACAGTTCAGCAAAGACAAACTTGAGATTTATAAAGATTTATAAATTAAGTATATTCAGATGAAGTTGACTACTATCATACAATGTCAAATATGATTGGCCTTAAGGATTGTCTAAGTCCAATCCTCTCATTTTGCAGGTAAGAATATTGAGGGACTAAGAGAGGATTCATGCCAAATCTTGTCAATGTGACTTCTATGACCCTTTTTAAATCTACTTCCTCTTCACTCACAGAGCTGCTACCTTAATTTTGGACCTCATTATCTTTCACCTAGAATAGTATAAAAGTCTAGGGAGACTAATAGGTCCTGTTCTCCCTCCCACTCTTCTTTTCCTCTCTAATCTGTCTACCACACACAAGTCGAATGGACATTCCGAAAACACAGATGTGACCATGTCATTTCCTTAGTTAAAGAAAAAAAAAAAGACAAAAAACAAACAAAAAAAAACTTTAGTAGCTCCTTATTGCTTTTAGAATAAAATGCAATGTGTTTTTGGTGTAGAAAATGGAGGCAAATGTGGTTAAATATTAAGGGATAGAATGAACCTGTAGAAACAATATCAACTGGGGCAGCTAAGCGGCGCAGTGGATAGAGCACCAGCCCTGGAATCTAGACAATTGATATTTACTAGCTGTGTGAGCCTGGGCAAGTCACTTAACTCCAACTGCCTTGCCAAAAAGAAAACCAAAAAAAAAAAATTAAAAAAAAAAGAAACAGTATCAGCAAGGTAAAGTAAAGCCTGGGCTAACACCAGAGATGAGGCTCATTTGAGATTTTGGATGTAAAGCATGTTGTAAACGTTAAAACACTATATAAATGGTAGTTATTGTTACTGTTGTTGTTGTTGCTGTTATTGCTGTTGTTGTTATTGTTAGTCTATAGTCACCAGGCTTCCAGTCTGGGCCTTCTACTGCCCTCCTGCTGAGCTCAAGAAATGTTTATAGAGCAAACTGGGATGTGCTGATAAATAAATGTTCTGAGAAACACATACACACAGCCAACAGCAGCAGCAGCAACAGCATGGATGTACACACAATTTAAATTTTAATTTGCATTATGAGCATTTTCTTAAGTCTAGACAACTAATAACAACTACAAAAAAGAATCAAACCTTGCTATGTAGATTGTCTATTTCTGAGATACTCATACTAAAAATTTAACAATTGGCTCCCTGAAAGTCAATTAGAGCTAGTTTCAGTACACCCAAAGCTAACACAAAAGATTAGATAGAGGAGTTCATTTTTTTGTCATTGTTGTTGCTGTTAATTGTCATCATTTTTGTTAAGGCAAGTTAGGAGACAAGAGGGAAATCAAACAGGAGATAGGATTCCTGACTGACTCCATGGGACAACTGATGATAATGGACAGCAAGTAAGGAGTCTCAACTACTTTTAATTCTTATTTTACTGGTATTTTTTCTTTTGAGGAAAATGATCTTTAGCCTGGGAAGAATAAAGCAGAAATCACTGGTGGTTGGTAGAAGTTCAGAGTAAGTGAGGAAATAATCAGAGAGAAACAATTTTTCATTAGTGAAAGTCACCAGACTCAAACAACCTAACCATAACCCTAACCCTGTGTACTAAGGAATAAAAGAGAAAAGGTAGTAGAAGTAATTTCTCAGCCACTAGTGATAATATTTGAAAAAAGCATGGATAAAGGAAGAGTTGATATAGAAGGAGAGAAAGGCAAATGTCCTTGTTTTCAACAAAGGAAAGAGAATGCAGTAAGTGAACTATAGGCCAGTGAATCTGATTTCTATTCCTAGAAAAAATAAATCTAGCAAATGACTCTGAGCACTTAGAAAGGGAAGTAGAAGTCACTAAAAGCCAACATGGGTTCACCAAGAACATATCATACCAAACTATTCTCATTTTATTTTTTTTTGACAATGTCATGAGACAGGTAGATTTGGAGAATGATATGAATATAGAGTATTTCCATTTCAGAAAAGTATCTGATAAAGTCTCTCATGTCATCCTTATAGACAAGATGGTGATAAATTGGCTAGATATAATTAGAAGTATTCACTACTGACTGAACGATGAGATCTAAATGAAAAAGTAGTATTTACTGAATCTATGTCCTCTTGGAAGAAGGGCTCTGATGGATTTATTCTTGGACTTATGTGTTGTTTATTATTTTTATGTTAACACATGAAGGTTTAACAGACATGCCTGTCAGATTTCCATGTGAAAAGAAAATGATGGAAAGGATAGCTAACATATTGGGTGATGGAGAATGAAGATCTAAAATGATAGAACAACATTATAGGCCAAATTAAATGAAAGAAGTTCTAGTATATTTATTTAATCTATATATTTATTCTGAACTAGAGAGCTATTCTCACAAATTAGGGGAATGTGACAATGGGGTTTAGACTAGCAAGCTACCAGTCATCCAACTGGGCTCTCATTTACCAGTGCCATTATTCTCACAGAATTTCTCCCCTAGTCAGGCTCTTCTGAGATAAAGGTAGGCCATTTCCTATGGTTCAGGTGTGTACATGATAGATCTAGGCTTTGATGATAGAAATCCCTATGACCAAGGGCAATATTGCCCAAGTCTAGAAGAATGCCTGTTATCAAAAGTTCATAGTTATGATAGTCAGGCTGGAACAATGTGGACAGCAAATGGATTAGGACATTGACAGGGCTATGGGCATAAGAGGATTAAAGCATGAGTGGAGGATCGGGAGAGGAGGAAGTAGATTTTAAAGGATTAGTTCACTGCTTTGCCTTAGATTGGATTGCTTTCATTGGCTGATGAAAGCTGTAAATTTGTGGTTCAACATCTTACAAGAAAGTAGCCTTGAAGGGTAAAGGAATAATTTAGAATTGGTGATCCCATTATATTCTACCACATCTGAAACACAGTGATCAGTTCTAGGTACCATTTTAAAAAGATTTTCTTGGAAATCCTATCACAGATGCAATCTTACAGTAGAAGAGCACTGAATATTGAGTCAGATGACCTGCATTCAAATCTTTGCTCTGCAATTTACTTGCAGACTAACCTTTTAGCACATCACCTCCCTGGACCTCAGTTTCCTCTTCTGTACCTAGACAGACCAGGGAGACTTTGTGCTCTATTCCAGCTAATCCAAAGCCCCTTGGGAGCACATTCAGAAAAGAGAAACCAAGATAATGAGAATACTGAGGTGTGTATAAAAGGAAAAGGTTGAAGTAACTGGAAATGTTAAGCCGAGAGAAAAGAAAACTTAGAGGGACATGATAGCTATCATTCACTCTTTGCAAAGGTACCACATGGAAGAAGGATGAGACTTATTGTGTTGGGTCTGTAAGGGTAGAATTGGGAGTAACAGGTAGAATTCACAGAGGCTGATTTGGGCTTGATTGGGTGGGGCGGAAGCTTCCCCAAAATTAGAGCAAAAAAAAATTAGCAAGAATTTACTTCATAGTTAGAGTTCCTTGTCTCTAGAGTGCTCATTGGCTAAATAAGACCTTTAATAGATGTTACAGAAGGAATTTCTGTACTTAACAGGGGAGTCAGGCCAGGTGACATTTAAGACCCTTTCCGGTTCTAGGATTCTACGATCCAGCAATCCTTCCCAGTTTTGCAGCATCAGGCCACCCGTTTGGGAAAACTGTGAAAGAGATTCTGGAATAAGAAGCCCCGCTCACTTCTAAATCTATGAAATGCAATGCCACTAGTTTAAGCCTTTGCATTCATTAATGTCTATAAATATTTCAAGGGCATTCCTTTTTCAGAATGGTGGCTATGTAAGTTTAGGCATATGAAATCATCCACATGGTAAGGATGAGTAGTTCTCCGCTCTTCTTATTCTTAGCCTTTTGATGTCACCATCACAATCATAATAAGCAGCATTATTAATTTTTTTAAAATGCTTTATGCCTGGGAGGCAGCACAACAAAATAGATAAAATTTGGGATTTGGAATCAGGAAGACTGAGTTTGAATCCCACCTCTGGCACTTACTAGATGTGTGATCTAGATTCAGGCAACTCCTTAAACATACATCAATTAAGTCACAGGGACAATACAGGATTTATCTGTGCTCCTGGAGGGAGTATCCCTATTGGCAAAATCAGAGACACTTGACACAATGACTTCATGCTTATGGAGATTATTTTACTTCCAAAGCACTTACTCATGTACATATTATTTCTATCATCTCTCTACAGATGACTGATGCAGACTACAGATTGCAAATTAAGGAATCTATGTATTGTCTCTCCCCTAAGTTCCAGTCCTAAATTGCCAGTGTTCAAAGCAGAATTCATTATTATGCCCCCCACCACCTTAAATCATCTTTCCTAACTTTTCTATTTCTTTTGAGGGCATCACCATCCCTTCAGTCATCCAAGTTTGAAGCCTCAAAGTCATCCTTCACTCTTTACCTCACCACTAGTTCACCCAATATCCAATCAGCTCTCAAGTATTTCTGCCTCTAAAGTATCTTTGGAATGCCTCCATTTCTCTCTATTCACATAGACCTCACTATGGATCAGGCCACCAGCATCTTTCTACTGGAATACTGTCATAGTCCCCTAATTGAGCTCCATTCCTCCATACTCTATCCTCCCCAATCTGTCCACATAGATGCCAAATTGATATTCCCAAAGAACAGATCTGACCATGCCAACCTCCTGATCAAAAAGATTCAGTGGTTCCTTATCTCATCAAAGATAAAATACAGAAGGTTTTATCTGACGTTTTAACTCCAACATACCTTTCCAGACTGATTTCACATAACTCTCTTCAATCATTCTTCATTCTAACCAGTCTGGCTTGCTTGATATTCCTCACCCTTAACATTTCATCTCTACCTCTGTGCCTTTGCTATCTTCTTACATCATACCTCCTACTCCTCCCTATGAACTCTTCAATCAAGTGATTGAGCCATTCCTAGAACAAGATACGACATCTCCTGACTCCAAGTAGCTCCCATTTCTGGAATGTTCTCCCTTCTCATCTCTACCTCCTGACTTTCCTAGCTTTCTTCAAGTCTCAGCTAAAGTCTCACCTTCTGTGGGAAGCCTTTCCAGATCCTCTTTAATTCTGGTGCCTTCCCTCTGTTGATTATGCCCTGTAAATTCTGTATAGCTCTTGTTTGTATGTAGTCATTTACATGTTGTCTGCTCCATTAGACTCTCGTTTCCTTAACTGTTGAATGGCAATATTAATACCCAGAGACCATACCTCTGCATTGTTTTTGAAAGGATCAAATGAGATAACGTTGGCAAAGTCAGTCAACTAACATTTATTAAGCACCTACTGTGTTCTAGGTACTGTGCTTCTAGAGGCAAGAACTATCTTTTGTCTTTCTTTGTATCCCTATTTTTTAGCATAGTGCCTGGTACATAGTATCAATAAATGCTTATTGATTTACCTTGCCTTTTCACAGGTTGTCTCCCATGTCTGGAAAGTTCTCTTACCTCATTTCTGTTTCTTAGAATTCCCAGTTGTTTGAAAGTTGAGGGGTAATGAAATTTGGTATAGTAACTTCAAGTCTGGGACACCTTAGTTCAAGACCTGCCTAAGACACTGACTAATTGTGTGACTCTTGATTAGTAACAAATGCCTTAAATCTTAGTTTATTCATCTGTAAAATGGGTGTAACAGAAGTACCTACCTCTGAGGCTTACTGTAAGGGTCAAAAGAGATTAAGAATGTAGTGTACTTTCTAATCTGCAGGTTTTATATGTATAACAGCTATTGTCACAGGAGAGATTTCCTAACTCACCTCAATGTTAGTGCTATATTTGTTTATATGTGTCCAGGGTGTTTTTCAACTATAGGGCAATGTTAGCTATTTGGGCACAAGCAATGTTTTGCTTTTTGTCTTTGTATCTCCCCAGCCCAGCAAAGTTCCTGGCACTTTTTCTAAATGGAAATGATTCTCACTAAAACTCTAAGAATTAATTAAGACAAGTATTTTATCTCCTTTTTGTTATTCAGTTGTTTCGGTCATGTCCAGCACTTCATGACCCCATTTGAGGTTTTCTTGGCAAAGACACTGGAGTGGTTTGCTGTTTCCTTCTCCAGCTCATTTGACATATGAAAAAACTGAAGTAAACAGGGTTAAGTGACTTGCCTAGGGTCACACAGCTAGTAAGTGTCTGAGGCCATATTTGAACTCTAGAAGATGAGCCTTCCTGATTCCAAGCCTAGTGCTCTATTCACTGTGCCATCTAACTGCCCCATTTTATCTCCTACCTACTTGTAATTTGTTGTTGTTGAAAAATTGTTTTTTTCAGATGTGTCCAACTCTTCACGACCCCATTTGAGGTTTTCTTGGCAGAGATACTAGAATGGTTTGCCATTTTCTTCTTCAGTTTATTTCAAAGATAAGGAAACTGAAGAAAACAGGGTTAAGTGACTTGCCAAGAGTCCCACATTTAGTGACAGTCAGAGGCCAGATTTGATCTCATGAAGATGAGTCTTCCTGATTTCAGGCCCAGCACTCTATCCACTGAGCCACAGAGAGATTAAATAATTGTCCAAGATTACAGAGAATATTAGACAGAGTAAGAGGGAAAAAAAGTGGACTTTTGTTAGTTCACACACTTACCTAGTAATATCATGGAAAATGCAACAATCTGAAACATAGAGAGACTTTGGTTTGAATCCTGTCTCATTTCTGATATTTAAGTAACTCTCTAGGTCAATCACCTAACCTCTCTAAGCCTAGGTTTCCTTATCTGTTGAATGGAGATATTAATACCCAAAAACCATACCTCTGTATTGTTTTTGAATGGATCAAATGATATAACATTGGCAAAGTCAGTCAATTAGCATTTATTAAGTACCTACTGAGTTCTAGGTACTGTACTAAATGCTAAGGATAGGAAGAAAGAAAGAAAGAAAGAAAGAAAGAAAGAAAGAAAGAAAGAAAGAAAGAAAGAAGGAAAGAAAAAGAAAGAAAGAAAAAGAAAGAAAACAATGAAGAAAGGAAGGAAGGAAGGAAGAAAGAAAGAAAGAGAGAGAGAGAGAAAGAGAGAAAGAAAGTCCCTGATCTCAAGGACCTTACAGTCTAATGAGCTTTATAAACTGTGTCAATAATTATTGTTGTTATTTGTATTGTAATGCTATTGATTGTTCATTAATTGTGATGGCATTGTGTACTACGAGCAAAGTAGATTTGTGGTAGCTCAAAAGAAACAAGAGGGAGAAGAAGATGAGAAAAAAAGAAAAACTTAAAGGATTCAAAAGATCTATGATTTCATTAGTACAGATATCCCTTCTATTCATTCAGATCACTTTCTGAAACTGAATCTTCCTCTGATCCCATGAGAACTCCCTCACTGCTCTCTCTCCCAAACACAAAGTTGATTTGGCCAATGGAATCTTAACCTAGGGCCCAGACTTCTAAGTGACTAGTAACAAGGTTGTTTCCATGTAGATAGACTGGTGCTAAACCCCCCAGTTTGTCACCACACCAATATTCAAAGCCATTCCATATTGATAGGACTCACAAAAGGTTGGACTTCATGGCTTGTCTTAAGGAGCCCAGGTTCAATTCTATGCCATAATGAGCAAAGGTGAGGAGGCAAAATATTTCAGGCATGAGGGACAGCAATTGCAAATGGATAGACAGGAGACAGAGTATCACATTTCAATGCAAATTTTATAGGCATCTCTACTCCAAATGCTCATGTAGACTATTTGTGACTGACCTGTGGTAGAGCCTTCTGAGCTTGTATTGGTCTGATCAGCCAGTCGGTTACATTGTACTTTGACCCTGACATATTGGTATCATTTTGGTCATATTCAAGGGGACGTACAACAGCCATCAAATGCTAAAAATGTTCTTCACTAAGTCATGGCCAGCAGAATAAGAGGTCTGAGAGTTAGAAGACACCTTAGAGATTATTTTGTCCCACCTTCCACATTCAGGAGGGAACAAAACTAAGGGCTACTTTTTTTTTTAATTTTTAGGCAATTGGGGTTATGTGACTTGCCCAGGGTCACACAGCTAGTAAGTGTCAAGTGTTTGGTCTGAGGCCGGATTTGAACTCAGGTCCTCCTGACTTCAGTGCCAGTGCTCTATCCACTGTGCCACCTAGCTGCCCCTCGGGGCTACTTTTGCTCCCCTGACTTTATCATAGGATATTTGTAGGCTAGAGTAAAGAGTGTTTGACTTCAAGTCAGGAGACATGTATTTAGATCCTTTGCTTCTTATTAACCATGTAATCCTGATCAAGTTGTATGCTTTAAATGTTCTCCCGTATAAAATGTTGGGGGTTGTACTAAATGACCTCTGAGAAATGTCTTCCGGGCTGCTGAGTGTTGCAATAGACAAAGTATTGCATTTGGAGTCAGGAATAACAGTTCAAAATCTGACCTCAGATACTTACTAGTTCTGTGACCTTAAGTCACTTAACTGTCTGCCTCAGTTTTTCATTTATAAAATGTGCATAATAATTGTACCTACAGCTTAAGATTGTTGTAAGGTTCAAATGAGATAACATATATTAAATGTTCTGCAAACCTTAGAATAGCATATAAGTGCTTGCTATTACCATTATGATAAATAATCTGTTTTACACTCCCTTCCTACTCTAACATTCTGCATTCTAAGAATCTGTTTCTAGCTCTCACAATCTATGTTCTAACATTTTATGTTCTAAACTTCCCTCTAGCTCTAATGTACTGTATTCCAAACTCCTTCCTAGCGGTAACATTCTGTGATCTAAGTTTTCTTCCAGGTGTAACAGTCTACCTTGTAACACTGGATACTCAAAATTCTCTTCTTGCTCTAACAGAATTTTTATCTGTATAAAATGTTAGTCTATGTCCTAGGGTCTCTTCTATGTTTTGACATTTTTTATGCTATAAACTCTCTGCCAACTTTAATATTCTGTAATTCTGTAGATTTTCCTTTATTCAAATCATTATAAATGAGAAAAAAGTCTAGTACCCCTAAGCCTCGAAATATTAGCAAACTTTTCAGCATATTCCAGGATCTCCAGGATCTATTACCACCCACCATTCTACCCTTTAAGCCTTATATGTTTCTATATCCCTGCCATAATTAGGCTACATCAAGGGCAAATTTGCCTGATTTCAAAGATGGTCCCACAATTTCTTACCCCTGAGCCTTTGTTCATGAAGTTCTCTGAGCTCATGAATGCTTCTCCTCTTTTGTGTCTTGATAACTCCAATAACTGAAATCCTCTCAATCCTTCCAGGCCCAGCTCAAATATCACCTTGTTACCCCCAAGTCAGAAATGTCATTTTTTTTCAAACTTCACATAGCACTTTGCACATCATTTATGCATTTATCATACTCTACTTTGTATTATATAACCTATGAGATGATTAACCAAATCAGGACACATAGAATCACAAGATTTAGAGCTAAAAACTAATCTGAAGCCCCATACTTCGTAGTTAAATAAAAAGAGGGCTGTGTGTCTTTCTAATCTATCATAAATGCTATTCCCTTTAGTGAAAAAGCACTGGGCCCAGAGTCAGAAGACGGATCTATATAGATCTGCAGTTCATTTCATATAAGACTGTGAGAGCTCCAAAAGTACAAGGACTATGTCTACTGTATGTTGTTTATCTCCTAGGACTAGTAGAATGCTCATCAAAGAACAAACACTGAATAAATATTCTTAAATTGAACTGAATAGAATAGAACGCATTTTTGACCTCCTTTCGATTAAACCAAGCTGAAAGGGAAAAACAAGTAGGAACAATATTTCACACTAGTATATGTAGTAAGGAGCCAAATACCAAGAGACTGTATGAAGTAATCAATAGGCTGTTAGCTGAATGAAAATCACAGTATTTACCTTCTAGAAGGCAAAATATAAACAGGAAAAATCCATGAATATATGCCCAAGTGCCCCCAACAAATGAATCATTCTTTTGCCAAGTTGGTTTTATATTTATATAGACATGCATCTTATCTCGCTGGGAAGTACATAAATACATATTTTTATTAACAGGGTAGGGAGGGAGAAGAAGGTGAGGAAAAGAGAAAAACTTAAAGGATTCAAAAGATCTATGATTTCATTAGTACAGATGTCCCTTCTATTCATTCAGATTACTTTCTGAAACTGAATCTTCCTCTGATCCCATTAGAACCCTCTCACTGCTCTCTCTCCCAAATACAAAGTTGTTTTGGCCAATGGAATTCTTAACCTTGGGCCCAGACTTCTAAGTGACTAGTGACGAGGTTGTTTCTATGAAGATTGGCTGGTGCCGAAACCCCCAGTTTGTCACCACACCAATATTCAAAGCCATTCCATCTCGATAGGACTTGCAAGAGGTTGCACTTCATGGCATGGTTTAAGGAGCTCAGATTCAATTCTATGCCATAATGAGCAAAGGTGAGAAGGCAGAATATTTCAGGCATGAGGAACAGCCATAGCAAATGGATAGACAGGAGATGGAGTATCGCATTTCAAGAACACCATTAGGCCAGTTTATTTCCAACATCTATGCAGGAGTCTATTTGTAACCAGGCTAAACACCTCCAGTCCTGTCACCAGGCTGCCATGTGCACCCTGAGATGATCATATTGCATCTCCATCTCCCACTAGCCCTTTCTTTCACTCACCAACATGGTGCTTAGATCACCGAGAAAGTAAGTCAAGATGGAATGCACTGAGTTTCCTGGAAGTAAAACACTATCAGAAGCCTGAGTGTTATTTATCTGAGACTACAGTTACATTAAGCATATTTAAATATCTCCACTTATACAATAAACTTGTCTGTACAGCTCCCCAGCCCACCCACCCCCTGCCATTAAGTAAGTGTTGAAGTCAAAGTCACAATCTCAGGAGATCTGAAGTATTCCCTGTTAAAATCCTGGCTAAGCAATAAGATTAGTAATGTACTGGGAATATGCTATTGATTTCTCAGCTAGAATTCAGAAGCATACTTCATTTTATACAGAAGAAAGTCATATATGATGAAAACCTTGAAGAATACTAACAGTCTCTTACTTTTACAGAGCATTTTATGACTATATACCTTATTGTACCATGGACCCTTCCAACACCGCTGTAAAAGATGGTGGTGTACATATTATTATGCCCATTTTACAGGTAAAGCAATTGAGGCTCAGCCAAGTAAAGTGATTTTCCCAGTCAGGAAGTGACTGAGAGCTGGGGCTCAAAACCAGACCTTTTGATACCAAGATCATAATATTTTTTCCTCTGGTGTTCAACAACTTTTTTTTTTTTAGTGCCCTTATTTTCCAATGTCCCTGACTGCCTGTGACATTTCTTTTTAGGTGAGGACCTCCTCTTTAGGTTGAGCACAGAGTCTGTAGTTCAGAAACTGTGGGAGGGAGAGGGGGGCAATGCTGTTTTGACTTGTAAATTGAGCAGATTTAATGTGAAGTCATGGAGAGAACAGATGCTATTTTTAACCTCCATTTCTTGGCTGGGGAATATGCTCTGGTACCCTTGGAGAGCCAATCAACCTGGAATTTCTGTTCTTGCCTGTTCGAAGCATTTCCCCTTGGTACAGAGTTAGGACATCTATTAATTAATCAGTTCGTGTGAACATCTATCATTGAGGGTGTGAAGGGGGAAGGGTTGGAGAAAAGGAACATACCTAGGTTTAAAGTCATATCACATGCCTGTCTGAGGCCTCAGCATAAACAGGAATTAGCAGTTCAGAGGGATATCAGGAACCTTTCAGTGCTCTGTACATCAGCATCTATGATGGTACCCAACCTAGTTGTCACACATGACTCTTGACAGAATGATGGCCTCAACGAAGTTGGTCCTCTCCTTTCAATGCCTTCTACCACTACCTGTCTGATGTTCTTGGGGCCCCAACTGTGAGCTTCCATCCTAGAAAAATACTCCCATATCCTTCAAGGTGCCTGTCTCTGGAATACAGATTTTAGAATTGGACCTTAGAGATCATTTGGTCCAATCCTTTCATTTCACATATTGGGGGGAAAATGAGGCTAACAGCTGAAATGACTTACCCAAAGTCATGTAGAGTATAAATGACAGAAACAGGATTTGAACCTAGGCCTTTTGACTCCAGTCCAGTACTGTACTATTTCCCCTGCTGCCTCACAAGATCAAAAAGGGTATTAACCTGCTATTAATGAAGGTTTCCCTTTCCAATCATTCTTTTGGCTATTTGAAAGATGAATTGGAAAGGGAGAAAAGGAAAGCTAAGAAACTACTACAACAATCCAAATGTGAGGTGATAAGACTGTGTACAGAGCATTGGTAATGGAAATAAAAGGAGTGATGTGGTTATAAGAATTATTAGAAAGGGATTTTAGGTAGAATTTTATAATTTGCTTGACTTTGAGGACAAGGGTCAGGGAGAGGCAACCAAGAAGTTTCAGTGATTGAGAGAATGATGATGGTGCCTTAAACAAAAATGGGTATGGGCAAGTCACTGGAATATACTGGAATATATCTTGAATTTGGAGTCAAAGGATCTGAATTTGAATCCCAGCTTGGAAACTGATGTACATGCTGTGTGAACTTAGTACCTATCAGCTCAGTGAATCTCTGTGGGCTACAGTCTTCCTCATCTTTAAAATGAGGAAGACCGCCTAATAATTAATCACAGAATCATAAATTTAGAGCTAAAAAAGAACTTAAAGTCAATCTAGTCCAAACCCCTCATTTTACAGATGAGAAAACTTAGGCATAGAAGTTAAGTGACTTACCCATGATCACATAGCTACTGAGAGTCAGACATTGTTTAAACCCAGATCTTCTTTCTCTCTTTTTTGGGGGGGAGTGGGGCAATAAGGGTTAAGTGACTAGCCCAGGGTCTCACAGCTAAACCCAGCGTTTCTTGATGTCACATTCAGCAGTCTATCCATACTGCCTCTTAATAATAATAATGAAGAATAGTTATTCACATTTGTATAGCATTTATCATTTAAAAATGCTTTATATTGTCATATAGATATATAGAGAGCATAAAGACAAGGTGTATATATTATATATATATATATATATGGAGAGAAAGAGAATGAGAGAGACATAAACACACACATATATGTATATACGTGTGTATATGTGTATATATATATACATATATATATATATACACATATGTATTTACACATATAGGAAGCCCCTGAAGTTAACACGATCGTATCTTCTCTTAAGGAAAAACACTTTGGCAGCTATGTGTAGAATGAGCTGAAGCAGGGAGGGGGACCAAGGAGAAGGCTATTTTTCAATAATTTGTGGGAGTGACAAGGATCTGAACTAAGATGATGCCTTTGTGAATAGAGAGAACAGGTAAAATTCGAAAGACATTGTACGAGTAGAATAACAAGAATCAGCCTCTGTGAGGTAAAGGAAAGGAGAGAGACCAGATAATGCCAATTAAATCTCCTTTCTTTCCCTTCCCCACCCCCGCTGCTCCAAATATTAATAAAGCTAAATACATGAAGTATAAATGTTTTCCCCTAAATTAACTCTTCTAGATATTTGAATAAATAAGCTATATTCCCAATAAAAACTCCCATAAGAGCCTAATTTTATTTTGTTTCAAAATCTTACAATATTATTAAATGGATAATAAGTGAACAGTGACAATCACAGAATTCACTGATGGAAGGAACCAAATCATTCCTAAACCAACATGCCTTTTCAACCAAACCTGGACAAGGGGCCATCAGATCTTGGCCGGACGATCTCCACAATCAGAGAGAACCCACTACTTCCTGAGACAGCCCCTTTCACAGCTTTAGACTGAGGTCTGCACAAGATCCCAGGCACTATCCTACCTACCAAGTATGGACTAGAGGTAGTACAACAGACAGATCACAGGGTCTGGAATGAATTCAGGAACACCTGAGTTCAAATCCTACCACCTAACACTTATTAGGTATGTGCCCCTTGGCAAGTCAATTAACCTCTCTGCCTCAGTTTCCTCAATGATAAAATAGAGATAATAATGGCACCTACTTCTCAAGATTACTGTGAGAATCAAATGAGATACTATTTGTAAAGCATTTAGCACAGTGCCTGATACATAGAAGGTGCTTAATAAATGCTTCTTCCCTTCTCCTCCCCCACTCTCATCTTCAGTCCTACAGTCAAGGTACAGATGCCAAAGATGCAAATACAGCTCTGATAGGAGTTTTCATTGGCAATATAGCTTATTTATTCACATATATAGAAGGGAGTGCTTAGGGGAAAAGTCATTTATACTCCATGTATTGAGCTTTATAAAAGGCATTCTTTATAAGCAGCCATTCTTTAAGAAGGCAAGGGTAGGAGTACATGATTTACACATAAAGGGTAATACCATAAGCAAAGTAGGAGAATGTGTAATAGTTTATCTGTCAGATCTATGGATATGGGAAGAAATTAGGACCAAAGAAAATAAAGAGAGCATTACAAAATGTAAAATAGATAATTTTGATTGTATAAAATTTTAAAAAATTTTGCACAAACAAAACCAATGCAATCAAAATTAAAAGGAAAGCAGAAAACTGGGGGGAATTTTTTATAGCCAGTGTCTCTGATAAAGGCCTCATTTCTCAGATATATAGACAACTGAGCCAATTTTATAAAAATACAAATTATTTCCCAATTGATAAATGGTCAAAGGACATGAATAAGCAGTTCTCAGACAAAGAAATAAAAGCTATCTATAGTCATATGAAAAAATGCTCTAAAACACTACTGATTAGAGAAATGCAAATTAAAACAATTCTAAGGTACAATCTCATACTTATCAGATTGCCTAATGTGACAAAAAATGAAAATGATGGATATTGGAGGGGATATAGGAAAACTGGGACACTAATGCACTGTTGGTGAAGCTGTGAAATGATCCAACCTTTCTGGAGAGCAATTAGGAACTCTGACCAAAAGGCTATAAAACTATACATGTCCTTTGATCTAGTAATAGCACTGCTAGGTCTATATCCCAAAGACATGAAAAAAAGGGAAATTACATTTATAGCAACTCTTTTTGTGGTGGCTAAGAATTGGAAGTCAAAGGGATGTCCATCAATTAGGGAATGACTAAACAAGCTATGGTATATGACTGTGATGGAATATGATTGTGCTATAAGAAATGACAAGAAGGGTAATTTCAGAAAAAGCTAGACTTATATGAACTGATGCAAAATGAAATGAACAGAATCAGGAGAATGCTGTATACAGTAACAACAATATTGTACAATGAAGACGTGTGAATGACTTAGACATTTTCAGCAATACAATAATCCAAGACATTCCCAAAGGACTAATGAGGCATACCATTCACCTCCAGAAAAAGAACTGACTCTCTTTCTTTTATTCATCTTCGTGTACAAAATGACTAATATAGAAACACTTTACATGATTGCACATGTATAACCTATATCTGATTGCTTACTGTCTCAAGGAGTGGGGAGGGGAGGGAAGGATAGAATTTGGAATGCAAACCTTAAAAAACAAATGTAAAAAATTGTTTTAACATGTAATTGGGGGAAAAGTGTGTGTGTGTGTGTGGGTGTGGGTGTGTGTGTGGGTGTGTGAAAAGAAGGCAGGAGTGGGGAAGGGGAAGAAGGAAGACTGTGCAGAGGAAAGCACTGATCACAAAGAGCCAATATGTCTTTATGAAGAACAGGTCACTTTTTTTTAATTGAAGAACTTCAATTTTACTCTGAATGGTGTTACTAGACTGGTCCATCAAGGGAATGCCATAGACATAGTATATGTAGATTTCAGCAAGACATTTAATGACCTCTCTAATTCTATCCTTGTGTTCAAGACGAAAATATCTGGGCTAAATGATAATACAGTGGATATAAAACTGGTTGAAAGTCCAGATGAAAAGAATAGTCACTAATGGATCAATAGCAATCTCTAAGGAAACTTCTAGTGCAAGATAAGAAAAAGAAACATTCATATAAAGAGGAAAGGAAATATGAGATTGCTAATGTTGATGTATGAGTTAGAGCAGGGAGAGAGAGACACACTCAGAAAGATCTGTGCTGATTGTTATGCAGTTTGCTATTAAAAAAAAAACCCACTTCAACAAGACTCAAATTCCATGCTTATCAACTTTCCATATGACATACAACTTGGAGGTACAATTGGTGATTTCTTCATTATGTTCCCTACCAAGGGGAATACCACACTTTCCAGGTCTAGCCTACTCCTTTTCTTTCCCACATTCCCATCAGCATGTAATAGACTGTTCCTGATATACAATTTGGCATGGAGAACTTCCCCATACTAGAGTAATAATTTCATCCACCAAAAAAAAGAGAGGAACCAACAAAGGAAAATTCTATCCTGGCTCTCATTGGTACTAAAGGGAAGAATTGATGGAGTTGAAATGGTGAGAAACCTAGGTAAAAGAGGCCATTCTTTTGGAAGGGTGACTCTATCACTAGACCCATTCTTACTCCCATCCCTTCAATGAAAAAAAAGAAGAAAAGAAAAATAGAATACTATAAATGATTAATAATAATAGTAGTTGACATCTATAAAATGGTTGAATATGTCATCTCATATGCATGGTCTAGTAAAATTAATTTCTACATAGGTTATGTCTAAAAAATGTCTCATTCTGCACTTGAATCTGTCAGCTCTCTCTCAGGAAGTGGAAAGTATGCTTCAGCTTTGTTTCTCTAGAATGATTGCTGGTCATTGATATGATCAGAATTCTTAAGGTACTCAGAGTTTTTTTTTTTCTTTGAAGTGTTGCATATTTTATAGAAATTATTTTGGTTCTGCTCAATTTACTCTGCATCAGTCCACAGAAGTGGGAAATCACCATGCCCTCTTAGAGTTTGTGTCAGAGAAAGCAAGGAAATCTGGGCATAGTCTGGAATGTAGCCAAGATTTTAGGAAAAAAACGTATTAAGTGTCCAAAGGAAACAGATATGAACTCATAGAATAAAATGCCTCAGAAAAAGTCAGGATGAGAAATGCCTAATGATGAAATTCTGAAGATAATAAAAGGAAACAATTCAAATAAACAGGAAAGAACAGATGAGATTGCTAATGTTGATGTATGAAGTTGGAATGTGTATGTGGGGGGAGAAAAAGAGAGAGAGAGAGGAGAAGAAGAAGAAGATGATGATGATGATGACAAAGGAGGGAAGGAAGGAAGGAAGAGGATGAGGGAGAGGGGAAAAAGATGGTCAAGTAAGACAAGATGAGATCATGGGGATTTGGTACTGGAAAAAGAAAAAGAAAAAGGCAGATGTGCTAAAACTTGGAATGAGTTAGTGCTAGTGGAAAGATAAAAACCAGAAAAGGATTATTTTGCTTTGTTGGTTTTGGTTTTAGCTTTCAGGAGAAAAAGCAGGATCAAAGAAGTGGCAGGTCTTTTCCTTAGGGTGGTTGAGATGATGACAAACCAACAACATAAAATAGAGTTTCTCAACTATTATTTTGCTTCCATTTTCTTTACAATGAACTTTGCACCAGAAACAATGGAGCAAAGGCAGCTAACTGACCTCATTGCTCAACCACAACTACTTTCTCTCAGGCAACCAAGAAATTCTTCATTGTTAAGTCAATTGCCAATCTTGGGATTTTTTCTTTCTCTTCTCATTAGTATTTGACTCTTTTGACCATTTCCTCCTCCAGAAGACTTTCTCTTCATTGAGACATTGTTCTTTCTTTGTTGTTCTAAGACACCCTCTTTCCTTCTGCCTCTAAACTATATGTCCTACTGGCTCTGTGCCAGACCCCTTCTGTTCTTGCTCACTGGACCCTCTCCTGTGGATTCAATTATGTCTTCTATGTTGATGTCTTACATTTCAACATATCTAGTCCTTGTTTTACTCCTAATTGCCAGTCCTCCTTGATCTACTCAGTCAGACATCTCCAATTGGAGGAAATATGGTACAGTGGAAAGAATACAAACTCTAGTCAAGGAATCTAGGTTCAGTGCCTATGCTGACTCTGATTACTATTACCTGTGTGACCATAGGCAAGTCATTTTCCTGGGCCTCAGTTTCCTCATCTAGTCTTTGTACTAGAGGCCTCGAAGGTCCCTTAGAGTTCTTTATCTTCGATCTCATCAAACTCAACACGTTCAAAACAGAACTCATTGTCTTCCACTCTAAACTCACCTTTCTGCCAAACTTCTCCATTTCAGTAAAGGGTACCACCGATTGGATCTGCAACCTCAACCTTATCCTAGATCCTTTCCTTTCCTATGATCCACCCTCATGTGCAATCAGTTGCCAAAACCTCAATTCTTTCTCCATAATACCTCTTAAATTTGTTCCCTTCTCTCCATTCACACCACAACCATCCAAGTTCAAGTCCTTATCACTTATTACCACAGTTTAATTGAACTTTCTAATTGAATTCACTACCTCTAGTCCCTCCCCTTTCCAATCCATCCTCAATATAGCACCCAAAACAAACTTGCCCATGTCTCTCCCATGATCAAGAACTTCTCATTAATTTCTGTTGCCTCTGGGATACAATATAAATACTTCAGTGCATAACTTAAATCTTTCACAATCTGGCAAAAGCCTAACTTTTCAGGCTTGTTTCACCTAAGTCCCTCTAAAGCTAGGTGGTACAATGCATAGAGTGCTAGATATAGAATCAGGAAAACTTGAGTTCAAACCTTGGATACTTCCTAGCTGTGAGACCATGGGTAAGCCACTCAACTGCTTTCTATCTTAGTTTCCTCATCTATATTATGATGACAATAATAGCACCTTCCTCCCAGGGTCATTTTGAGGATCAGATGGGATACTATTTGTAAAGCAGTTTAGAAACCTTAAAATACTTTATAAATGCTAGCTATTATTAGTCTATAATTTGTTCCAGAGAAATTGAAATGGATGTTATTTCTACTCAGCATTCAAACTCCCATCTCTGTGTC
The DNA here is from genome assembly GCF_900497805.2 of Vombatus ursinus. NCBI lineage: Eukaryota > Metazoa > Chordata > Mammalia > Diprotodontia > Vombatidae > Vombatus > Vombatus ursinus. The sequence goes on along the minus strand of NW_020945014.1, from coordinate 8,211,838 downwards.
TTTGCACATGTTATCCCCCTGTATCTGGAATTCAGCTCTGACTCTTAAGACTCCTAACTATATTTAAGGAGGAGCTCATATGCCATTTCCTATAGGAAGAATAATTGAACTCCCATTGTTCTATATGTTCTCTCCCTTCTCTAACCAGCATGCATAAACTTATTGGTTTACATGTGGTCCCCTCTCCTACCCTCTAAACTCAATAAATGTTACCAACAATGACCTCTCTTCTTGAAAAGGATCATAGAAGGCGACTTCTAGGAGCCAAGATGGCAGAGTAAGCAGTAATTGGCCACAATTTTCCCATTTCACCTCCAAACAACTATAAAGTAGCACCCCAAAACAAATCACAGAACAGCAGAACTAGAAAAAAGACAGGGTGAAACAGTCTTGTAGCCCAAGAAACTTGAAAGATCTGTCTCATCGGGTAAAAGGGGAATGCAATCCAGGACAGGAAATGTCCCATCAAACCAAGAACAAGCATCACCTCAGAAAACCAGCAGGAGATCCTGAGCCCCAGTGTGGTGGAGCAGGTAAATGCCAACACCAGGAACCTCCACATACTTCAGAATAGGCAGCTCCAAGAACTGCCACATGCTTCAGCATAGCCCCGGGCAAAGAGGCAACCTCCAGAGGCAGGACCACTATGTGCTTCAGTGTAGTCTCAGGGAAATGTAGAAACAACCCATTGGCCTCAGCACACTCCAGACACCATCACTGGGACCCTGGCTCAGCACTATATAAGCTGCCAGATCCCTAAAGCCTCCAGCAGTGCCAGCCACATCCCCAATGCAACCCCTCAGCACAGCACCAGACACAAGGGTCCCCTGTGGGCCTCAGGGCAACCTCAGTGTAGTACTAGGTAAACAGCCATGGCCTGCAACCCCTGGCATAAGAAGCCTGAGACAGTGCCCCTTCCACCCAAAGCAGGGCTCAAATGTAAAAGAAAGAGAAGAGGCCAAAAAAGATGAGCAAGGAAAACAACAACAGCAACAAAAAAAAAGAATCTGACCATAGAAAGTCATTATGGTGACAGGGAAGATCAAGACACAAACTCAGAAGAGGATGACAATGTGAAAACACTTATGGGCAAAAACCCACAGGAAAACGGGACGTAATCTGAAGCCCAGAAAGAACTCATGGAAGAGCTCAAAAAAGAACTTAAAAATAATATATGAGAGGTAGAAGAAAAATTGGGAAAAGAAATGAGAGTGATGTAAGAAAATTATGAAAAAAAAAGAGTCAACAGCTTGGAAAAGGAAAACAACTGCTTAAAAAGGAGAACTGGTCAAATGGAAAAGGAAATATAAAAGCTAACTGAAGAGGGAAAAAACTCATTAAAATTTAGAATTGAACAAGTGGAAGCTATTTACTCTATGAGTTATCAAGAGTCAATCAAACAAATTCAAAAGAATGAAAAAAAATAGATGAAAATAAAATAAAACAACTCACTGGAAGAAAAAAAAAAACTGACCTGGAAAATATATCCAGAAGAGACAATGTCAGAATCATTGGACTACATGAAAACCATAATCAAAAGGAGGCCCTGGACAGCATCTTTCAAGAAATTATCAACAAAATCTTCCTTGATATCCTGGAACCAGAGGTTAAAATGAAAGAATCTACTGATCACCTCAAGAATGAGATTTAAAAAAAAAAACAAAAAAAACCTCAAAAGAACATTATAGCCAAGTTACAGAACTATCAGGTCAAGGTAAAAATACTGAAAGTGGCCAGAAAGAAACAATTTAAATATAGGGGAGCCACAATCAGGATTACACAGGACTTAGTAGCTACAACATTAAAGGATCAGAGGTCATAGAACACGATATTCTGCAAGGACTACAACCATGAATCAACTCGCCAGTGAAACTAAGCATAATATATTGGGGGGGGGGAGATCATTCAATGAAATAGAGAGATTTCAAGCTTTCATAAGAGACCAGAATTGAACAAAAAATTTGATCTCCAATATCAAGACCCAAGAGAAGCCTAAAAAGGTAAAAAGGTAAAACAAAACATAAGGGATTCAATGGAGCTGAATTGTTTACATCTCTACATGGGAAGATGATACTTATAATTCTTAAAAATTATTTAACTAAGAGCATAGTTAGAAGAACTATACATAGATGGAGGGTACAGGTATAAGGTGATTTTGAGGGAATAACATAAAAATGATTAAAGGATGAGAAAGAAGAGTACACTGGGTGAAGAAGGAAGGGAGAGGTAGAATGGGGTAAATTATTTCACATGAAGAGGTATGAAAAACTATTACACTGGAGAGAAAGATCAAAGGTTGAGTGATGAGTATTGCATGAGCCTTACTCACATCAGTATTAGCTCAAAGAGGAAATAATATATACAATCAGTTGAATATAGAAATTTATTTTACCCAACAGAAAAGTAGGAGGGGAGGAAATTGAGTAAAAGGGGGCAGGGGCTATCAGAAGAGAGGGAATACTGCTGGAGTCAGTAGACAAAAGCAAAACACTGTTGAAGAAGTAAAAGGTGAAAGGAGAGAGAGAGGACAAATGGGGGGAAATAGGATGGAGGGAAATGCACAGTTAGTAATCATAACTGTGAATGTTAATGGTATAAACTCTCCCATAAAACGGAAGTGGATAGAAGAGTGGATCAAAAACCAGAATCCTACAACATGTTGTTTACAAGAAACACACTTGAAACAGAAATACACATGCAGAGTAAAGGTAAGGGGATAGAACAGAATCTATTATGCTTCAGCTGAAATAATAAAAGCAATGGTAGCAATCCTGATCTCAGACAAAGCAAAAGCAAAAATCGACCTAATTAAGAGATAAGGAAGGAAACTACATCTTGCTGAAAGGTATAGACAATGAAGTAATATCAATATTAAACATATATGCACCAAGGAGAAGTTAAGTGAGTTACAGGTTCATGACTAAAAAAGAGATAGAAAACATTATGAAATGTAAAATAGATAATTTTGATTATATTACATTAAAAAACTTTTTGCACAGACAAAACCAATGCAACCAAAATTAGAAGGAAAGCAGAAAGCTAGGAAACAATCTTTACAGCCAGTCTCGGTGATAAAAGTCTCATTTCTCAAATATATAGAAAACTGAGTCAGAATTATAAGAATAAAAGCCATTCCCCAACTGATCGTTGGTCAAAGGATATGAACAGTCAGTTTTCAGATGAAGAAATCAAAGCTGTCTATAGGCATATGCAGAAGTGCTCTAAATCAGTTTTGATTAGAGAAATGCAAATTAAAACAATGCTGAGGTACCACCTCATACCTATCAGATTGGCTAACATCACAAAAAAGAAGAATGATAAATGTTGGGAGGATATGGGAAAATGGGAAGAGTAATGCATTGTTGGGGGAGTTGTGAACTGATCCAACTGTTCTGGAGAGCAATTTGGAACTATGCCCAAAGGGCAACCAAACTGTGCATACACTTTGATACAGAAATATTGTTAGTGGTATCCCAAAGAGATTATAAAAAAAGAAAAGTACCTATATATGCAAAAATATTTATAGCAGCCCTTTTCATGGTGATAAAATATTGGAAATTGAGGGGATATCCATCAATTGGGGATTGGCTGAACAAGCTGTGGTATATGAATGTAATGAAATACTGTTGTGCAATAAAAAATGATAAACAGGCAGATTTCAGCAACACCTGGAAAGACTTGTCCGAACTGATACAAAGTGAAATGAGCAGAACCAGACAAACATTATACACAATATCAGCAACATTGTGTGATGATCAACTATGAATGACTCAGCTCTTCTCAGCAACACAAGAATCCAAGACCAATACAGAGGACTCATGAAGAAAAATACTATCCACATCCAGATAAAGAACTGATAGCCTCAAGATTGAAGCATACTTTTTTCACTTCATTATTTTTCATGTTTTTTCTTCTTTTGATCTGTTTCTTCTTTCACAACTGTGACTAATGTGGAAATATGTTTTACATGATAGCACATGAATAACCTTTATCAGATTGCCTATCATTTCCAGAAGAAGGGAGGGGAGGAGAGGGAGGAGAGAAAAATTTGGAACTCAGAATCTTGTTAAAATGAATGCTAAAAGGGGGCTGCTAGATGTCGCAGTGGCTAGAGCTCCAGCCCTGGAATCAGAAGGACCTGAGCTCAAATCCTGCCTCAGACATATAACGCTAGCTGTGTGACTCTGAGCAAGCCACTTAACCACAATTGCCTCACAAAAAAAAAAAAAATGAATGCTAAAAATTGTCTTGACACATAATTAGGAAAAATAAGATACTATTAATAAAAAGAAAAGTATCATAAAAGACATTCCTGTCCTCTATAATCAACTCTCTGTTAGAATATCCCCACCCACAGCCCAGTAAAATGTAAGCTCTTTGAGGGCATGATTTGTTTCGCATTTTGTCTTTGGAGTCTCAATGACTTGAAAGTACTTAATATATGTTTGCTGGATTGTTTTGTACTTGCCCATGAGCCCACGGGTAACAAAAATCAAAGGCAGAACTCAAACCAAGGGCTTTCCTGACTCCAGTCCCTTGTTTCCTCTATTATATCACAGTGCACCAAGATGATATAATGTACTTTGTCTGCAGAGCAGAAAGTGCAATGACCAAGGAGACGTAAGATCTGGATCCTGTCCTCCCTCTAGCTCATTGATGTTCCCTCTCTCAGCTTCAGTTTTCTCCTTGCTCAAATGAGGGAGCTGGAATATGATCTTGCAGTCTCTTCCAATTCTTTCTATTCTAAGGCATCAACAGAGAATCAAGGGGAAATTTTGCCCAATTGAGAACAGTGCTGCGGAAGGAAAACTCATCTACCTCCACATGCCAGCAATTGTGAACAATTTACTTCATTCTTCCCATGAAGAAATGCTTAGAGACGCTTACTATGGCTATATGACTCCAAACATCTAGGTGAAATTTGGAGGAAAGAAAAAATACACACAGACACAGACACACATACACACACACACACACACACACACACACACACACACACACACACACACCTTAGTGTCAACGCCTTTCTGAGATAGGTACAGTGAGTAGGTCCTAGAACTGGAAGACAAGTAATTTTAAAATATGGGTCATGCCTCTTATTTTTGGTGGGGGGGACAGGGAGGGGAGAGAAGGGGATTAAGTAGAATTGAAAATTTGTGGGGGAGTGGAGAAAGACCTCTGACATGTTGTCTGGGGTTTTGGCTTTCAAAATCAGTGAGGTAGAGAAGGAGAACATTGAATTCAGAAACAGAAAACAGATTCAAATTTCAGCTCTGTTCAAACTCAATTTGAGTTCTCAGGTCTCCAGAATCCTGGACCAGCTCACTTCCTCCCCCCATACCAAACTTTTCTTTCCTTAACCATAGGACAGGAATGGGAAAAAGGGCCCTACATTCCCTTGGAGCTTCAAATAGTGGATGCTGATGTACCACTGAAAATCACCTCCAAGAATTGCGTCTGAGCTGAGGCGTCAGATGATATTAGCAAAAGAAACCCATGGCAATGCAGGGCACAGGATGAACAAATTTAGTTTGTAGGGGGTTATACAAGGTGCCACGAAGGACACAGGATCTCAGAAAAGTAACCCTAAACATTGGAAAAAAGCAAAAGACGAGGAGATGAACTCCCAGGAAACATGAGTGCCAATCGCAACTCTACCAAAAAACCGCTAGTCAGATCACCTCACCAATCTAACCCTTAGTTACTTTCTTTGCAAAAAAAAAAAAAAAAAAAGGAACTGATTGTGCAGCAGAAAGATTACCAACACTGGAGTCAGAAGATCTGGGTTCAAATCCTCCCTCTGATGTTTATCAGGTGAGCGACCTTGGGCAAGTCACTTAAATTCCAATAGCCTCAGTTTCCTTATCTCTTAAATATGTGTAGGAAAATGTGTCATATAAACTAGGTGAATACTGAGGTGCTAACATAATTTATTTTTTTACATTCTCAGGTCTCTTCATGTTCTAACATTCTATGTTTTATGATTCTATTACTTCTTTAGAAATCTACAAACCTGATCCTACCCACATTGAGTCTCCTTGAGTTTGTCCTTAAGTTTCAAACAAGTATTTCCCCATCTGGTTTCCCCCTCCCCTCTGAGAGGAAGGTGGGAGGAGAGAAAGAAGAGGAGGAGAAAATATGCGTCAGCCACCTGCCACTAGGAAAAAAAATTAGGTCAGACTCCCACTCTCCTGTTCTCCCATGACCCTCCTTCTCCTGGATTTCCCCCTTCTCTTTCTTTTTATCTTTATTAAGATAACTGGCTAATTTCTCTGTTTTTGGGAAACTCTGGTGCTTATGTCATAGCGAGAGCCTTGAGTATACAGATATATTGTTTAACCATACATACATTTTCTAATTCATTCAGTTAGCAAGCATTTATTAAGAGCCTACTATGTAAAGAAGATAATGATGCAAATAACTAAAATTTAAAAAACAGAATGTTAGTACATAGGAATGATTCATGCAAACTGCTATGAGAATCCAGAAAAGGAAGAAATCATGCCCTGTTAAGATTGGATCAAGGAAAGAGGATTTGGGGGGGGGGGTGCTACTTGATCTATGCCTTGAAGGATAAGAAAGACTTTAATGATGGAAGGAAGATATTCCAGAAAAGAGGAAGGTAGACAAAGGTGTGGAGGCAGTAGATGACAGGACAAAAACCAATCAGTATAAAAACATGTATGTATATACTATGCTGGACACGGTACTTATGCATTGGGGAAACAAAGAGAAAAATAGAAGTCTTTGCCCTCAAGAAGCTTATATTCTATCATATGTGAAATCAGGAAATAACAGGTATCTCAGGCTGGAATGTCTACTGCATTAAGGTGGTAAGTTGCCTCCTCCTTGGAGGTATTTAAGAAGAGGCTAAACATACCTGTGAGGTATATTATTGTAGGGATTTTTTTCATTTATACACTGAATTAGATGGCCACTGAGGTCCTTTCTAACTCTCAAATTCTGTAATTCTGAATACTTTTGGATAATACTAAAAAAGATACACTGAAACCCCTTTGTTGGCAGCCTTGAAAGCCAGGCAAAAGAACTGTTATTTTATTCAGTGACCAGTGAAAAACCAATGACAGTCTTTTTAGCCAGGGGAAATTTATGGATGTATGTGTATATGTGTATATGTATATATACATATATATGTATGTGAGTGTTACATATATATATATTTGTTTTTTATCACATTGAATTTATTTTATCTTATTTAATATTTTATTTTCCCAATTACACATAAAAACAATTGTAATGTTTTTTTTTCAAATTTTGAGCTCCAAATTTTCTCTCTCCTTCCACTCCCTTCCATTGAGAAGATAAGCAATTTGACATAGGTTATACATGTGTAGTCATGCAAAACACATTTACATGTATGCTGTGAAAGAAAACAGAAAAAAAACAATAAAGTAAAGAAAAAGTATCTTTCATGTTCATTTAGGCTCTGCTAGTTCTTTCTCTGGAGATGGACAGCACCTTTCATCATAGTTCCTGCAGAATCATCTTGGATCACTGTACTGCAGAGAAGAGCTAAGTCATTCATAGTAGATCATTATATAATATTGCCACTACTATGTACAATGGTTTGACTCATTTCACTTTGCATCAATTCATGTAAGTCTTTCCATGTTTTTGTTTTGTTTTGTTTTGCTTTTTTGCTGAGAGCATCCTGCTTATCATTTCTTATAACATTTATTTCTTGTTATTTCTTATAATCTATTTCATCACAATCATATATAACAACTTGTTTCAGTCATCCCCTAATTGATTGATACCCCTTAATTTCTAATTCTTTGCCACCAGTAAAAGAGCTGACATAAATATTTTTGTACACATAGGTCCTTTTCCTTTATTTTTTTTTTATCTCTTTGCGATACACACCTAGTAGTGGTATTGCTTGGGCAAAGGGTATATATGGTTTTTTATCTCTTTGGGCTTAGTTTCAAATTGCTCTTCAGAATGGTTAAATCAGTATACAACTTCACCAATTCATGTTTTGATTTCTCCACATCCCCTCCAGCATTTGTCATTTTCCTTTTCTGTCATATTAGCCAATCTGATAATTATGAGGTAGTAATTCAGAGTGGTTTTAATTTGCATTTCTCTCATCGATAGTGATTTAGAGCATTTTTTCCCATATGACTACAGATAGCTTTGATTACTTTATATGAAAACTGCCTGTACATATCCTTTGACCATTTATCAATTGAGTAATGGCTCTTATTTCTATTAATTTGACTCAGTTTTCTATATGTTTGAGAAATGAAGTCTTTATCAGAGAAACTCATTTTTTTATAGTAATGATTTCCAATTATGAATTTCCCTCCATCCTATTTTGCCCATGTTTATTCTACTCTCTCTTCTTTTATCCTGTCCATTCTCAAAAGTGTTTTGCTTCTGACTTTTATCTCCCCCAAAATGCCCTCCCTTCTATAAGATTTCCCCTTCTTTTATCTCCTTCCTTTCCTACTTTCCTGTCTGGTAAGATAGATGTGTTTTTATTTCCTTTTTGAGTCAATTCCAATGAGAGTTAATGTGCTCCCTTCTCCCCTCCCCTCATTTTCCCCTCCATTGTAAGATCTCTTTCAGGTCTCTTTTATGTTAGATAATTTATTCCATTTTGCCTTTCCTTTTCCCCTTCTCTCAGTGCACTTTTCTTTCTCATCTCTTAATTTTATTTTTTTAGATAATCTTTACCATCACATTCAACTCATACCAATGTTTTCTGTCTATGTATACACCTTCTAACGACCTTAATAATGAGAAAGTTTATAGGAATTATAAATATCATTTTCCCATTTGGAATATAAACAGTTCAACCTTATCAAATCCCTTATTTCCCTTTCCTTTTTACCTTTTTATGCTTCTCTTGAGTATTACATTTGAAAGTCAAATTTTATATTCAGCTCTGGTCTTTTCTTGAAAGTTCTCTATTTCACTGAATGACCATTTTGTCCTCTGAAGGATTTTACTCAGTTTTGCAGGTGATTCTTGGTTGTAATCCTAGCTCTTTGGCCCACCAGAATACCATATTCCAAGACTTCCAATCCTTTAATGTAGAAGCTGCTAAATTTTGGGTTAACCTGACTGGAGCTTCATGATACTTGTATCATTTCTTTCTGGCTGTTTGCAGTATTTTCTCCTTAATCCGGGAGGTCTGGAATTTGGCTATAATATTCCTGGATGTTTTCATTTAGGGATCTCTTTCAGGAAGTGATCAGTGGATTCTTTCAATTTTTATTTTATCTTCTGGTTCTAAAATATCAGGGAATTTTTCCTTTATAATTTCTTGAAAGATGATGTCTAGACTCTTTTTATTGGTCATGGCTTTCAGGAAGTTCAATAATTCTTAAATTATCTCTCCTGGATCTATTTTTCAGTTCAGTTGTTTTTCCAATGAGATAGTTCACATTGTCTTCTATTTTTTTTCATTTTTTTGATTTTGTTTGATTGTTTCTTGATGTCTCATAAAGTCATTAGTTTCCACTTGTCCAATTTTAACTTTTAAGAAAAACTTTAAGAAATTATTTTCTTCAGTGAGTTTTTGTACCTCCTTTGTGATTTGGCCAATTCTACTTTTTAAAGAGTTCTTCTCTTCAGTGAATTTTTGTATACCTTTTCTTTTTCCAACTAGGCCAATGCTACCTTTTAAGATGTTATTTTCTTCAGAATTTTTTTATGTCTCCTTTACCAAGCTGTTGACTTTTTTTTCATGGTTTTCTTGTATCACTCTCATTTCTCCTCCCAATTTTTCCTCTAACTCCCCTACTTGATTTTTAAAATCCTTTTTGAGTTCTTCCATGGCTTGAGACCAATTCATATTTTTCTTTGAGGCTTTAGATGCAGGAATTTTGACTGTGTTGTTTTCTGAGTGTGTTTTGACCTTCTTTATCACCGTAGTAACTTTCTATGGTCAGAATTTTTTCTGTTGTTTGCTCATTTTTCAGCCTATTTTTTTTACTTTTAACTCCATGATAAATTGAGACTGTGCTTCCCAAGTGGAGGGGGCATTGCCCCAAGCTTCAGGTTTTTCATGCAGCTGTTTTCAGATGTATTTCTGGGGACTTGTAAGTTTTTGGCTTTCCAAAGTTGTATGATCGAGGGAGAGGTGTGTTTACTACTCTTCTGTACTGTGCACTAGTTTGTGAGTGATCACAAGTACTCTTTTAAACCCTGGAACTGTGATTAGGGTCCCTAATCCCCTGAGGCTGCAAGCTCTGCTGCGTTAGTGCTCCTCCTCATATTTGGACTAAGACCCAAGACTGTGACCCAGTTCCAAGCATAGTAATGCAACAGAGTCCTTCCACTGGTGCCAGCAAAGGGACTCCTATAAATCTCCTTCTGACCCGTTGATCTGCGGACTGAGAGGTCTGAAAACTATGACTGCCGCCACTGATTCAGTTGCCCCAAGGCCTGCTCCCGGTTTGCTGGGATCCGGTCTATGCTGGTGTGGCCTGTGCTGGACTGTGCTTCTCTCTCATCCTGGTGCAACAGAGTTTTCCTGCCAACATTCTAAATTGTCTGAGGCTGGAAAATTGTTTTATTTCATCCTTTTGTGGGTTCTGCTATTCTAGAATTAGTTAGAGTCATTATTTAAAGGTATTTGGAGGGATTTGGGGGAGAGATCAAACGAGACACTGCCTTTACGTTACCTCACAGATCACATTCTGTTATGTATTTATTTGTGTTTATGTATATGTGTATAAATACGTATTTCTGCTATAACATGTGTTTTAACAATGCAAATTTCTTTCAACGCAAATGATATAGTAGGGAAAAATTTAAGCATATCACAAATTTTGTGTTCCCTTATGGGTGATTTTGTCTGTAAGAAAGAGCAAGAGTGTAAAAACCATGATCCCGCTTACCTAAGCTATGTAGGAATTTTGAGTGTTTTTCATGACATGAAAAACAGTTACAATAACCTAAACATAATGATTAAGGTTCTAGTAAAATAGTCATGTATGGCTTCTAGATGAACTTGGAACCACACAGGCAGCTTCCGTATGAAAGGAGTAGTCTAGCAAAGCAGCAGACACTGGATTTGTGTTTTAAGTCAGTACTGAAGAAGCAAGAGGATAACGAGCCATATACATCCATATCTGGCGTTACAGCTCTCCTGATTTCTGATAAACCTCCTTCCATGACTTCACAACGATACACAAACTATCCACCCTTCCCAACAACCACTTCTACAAGCAAACTCTAGGTCTTTCTCAAGGTAAAGTCCCATTTTTATTGTACATCATCTGGTACAGCAGAAGCTCAGGCAGAAGAGGGATGATCCATAACCTCATACTTCACCACCCCCTATTCCAGGCCCTCCTGTCCTAGAGCTGTGACCTGCAGATTCCCCACTGTTGACTTTGACAGCCTTGACCCCCCGAGAACTTTTGACACAGGCTGAATAGCCACCCCAGGCCACAGATGCTGTCACTATTTATTACAATATTTATGTTATTTCTTAATGATTTAACATATACAAAAGTGTACTAACATGTTTATTAGGTTGCTATATTATTTTATTTTATGTGTTACTGACAAAATTTTTGGGTATTGCATCTCCAACAACATTTTTTCCATAAGCCTTGCGGTTTTTATTGAGCAATTTTACACAGTGTAGCGATTTTTAAGAGCACATATTACTTATATGTCATATAGCACAGAAGTGATTGCCTATATATGCAATATATGCAAATATATGCATAGGGTATAGGAAGTATACATGTGTAAGTATATATGTGTAAATAAATGTGTATTTCTGTTTGAGTATCTAGGTATGTGTGTATACATACATACATACATACATATATATATATGTTTTTGTTGTTGGTCAGCCATTTTTCAGTTGTGTCCAATCTCATTTGGTATTTTCTTGGCAAAGGTACTAGAGTGGTTTGCCATTTCCTTCTCCAGCTCATTTTACAGATAAGGAACTGAGGAAAACAGGTTTAAGTGACTTGCCCAAGGTCACACAGCTAGTAATTATCTGAGGCCAGATTTGAACTCAGAAAGATAAGTCTTTCTTACTTCAGGTCCAGCACTCTCTCCACTGTGCCAACTTGCTACCTATATTATGTATGTGTGTGTGTATACGTATATATCTATATCTAATACATATATATACCTAAATAAATATACACCCCTTAGAAAACATCTATGTTGATCCCATGCTCTTTAGTACCCCCATAATAAAAGAACAAAACAGAACTTTAGAGTTTGGAAAGTGCTTTCTTTACAACAACATTACATAGCAGGTGACATTAGTATCACTCTTCCCATTTTCCAGATGAGCAAATTAGGGATCAGAGACATTACATGACTTACTTAAAGTCATACAGTTAGTGTGGATAGTGTACATTTTAACTCCAAGGTCCAATACGGGCCTTCACATTTTGGCCCCTGGTGTACCCCAAAGTGCTACATATAAAAACAGTCTTTTAATTTAAGTATTAAAGCAGTTGCAGAATCTTCACTTTTCCCCTTCTGGTGTTGGATGTCTTGGCAGAAAATCCAACTGTTTCATTACAGGAAATAGGCTAATAGGATTGAATTAGGACAGAAATGCTGAACCAGCAGTTTAGAAATTCTGAGAAAGGAAATTGCTGAAGTGCCCTGTGCTAGATATCAAATCCAATTGATTTTTTTTTTACACCTGAGCGACTTCTGCCACGATGGCAGGGGACAAAAAGATGTGATTGCAAAAAGCAAAATTTTAACGTATCTATTTCTAACATTATATGTTCTCACTGGGATAAAGATCAATTACATTTCATTTCTAAGGAACCAAATATGGAATTTCAATGATGGATGTGAAGTATTCGTCCACTGAAGAGTATCATTCAAGAACTGGTGCACATTCAGAACCAGGAGACCAGGTTGGGCGGGGCTCACCATATCATAGGCAGTTTGCTAGTAGGAGCTCTGCATGGGTCCTTTCGCCTGGTAAAGTTTAAGGTGGAGGGGGTGGGGAGAGACATTGAAGTAGAGTTAGGGAGTAATGGATGGAAGTTACAGTGAGTCAGATTTGTACTCAATGAAATTAAACACTTCCTAATGATGAAAGCTGTCTAGCCATGGAAGGTTCGGTTTTGGGAAGTCATGTGACTTCTTTGCCACTTTGAGGTCTTTGAAGCTGAAGGCTGGATGACCCCTTGTCAGTAATGTTTTGGAAAGCATTCCTGTTCGGTTCTAGATTTGACTAGACAACCTCTGAGATCCCTTGCAATTCTCTGTCAAGTCAAGACAACAAACATCTACTATGTGCTAAGCTCTGTGCTAAGTGTTAGGAATATAAAGAAAGGCCAGAAGAGACAGATAGACAGAGACAGAGGTGGGGGGAAAGGGAGGAAGACAAGGAGAAACAGGAGAGAAAGAGAAAGAGAGAGAGAAAGAGAGAGTCAGTCAGACAGAGACAGAGAGATAGAGGCAGACAGACAGGGAGAAAGAGTTTGTTCTCAAGAAGCTCACAGTCTAATGGAGACAACATGCAAACAACAATGTGCAGAGGATATACACAGAGTAAAGGGGAGATAATCAAAAGAGGGAAATTATTAGCAACAAGGGAAATTGCAAGAAACTTGCAGAAAATGAGATTTTAGCTAAGGCTAGAAGGAAGACAAGAGGCAGAAATGAAAAAAAGGAGATAATTCCAGGCATGCAGCATAGCCACTGAAAATGTGTGGAGTCCAGAGATGGAGTGTCATGGGTAAGGAATAGAAAGGAGGCCAGAGTCACTGGATCATGGAGGGGAATATGGTGTAAGAAGATTGAAAAGGTCAGAAGGGACCAGGTTATGAAGGGTTTTAAAAGCCAAACAGAGGATTTTTGTATTTGATCCTGGATTTAATAGGGACCTTGCATGTTTATGTAGGAGGTATTAGGAATGATGCTAGAATCTCATCTCATCTAATGATTAAAGACAAGCTGGAGTGTTTAAGAATGATTAGGCTTTTAGAACATTGGAGTAAAGCCATATTTGAGAATAGCACCTTTCTCTAGAGATTTTATACTGTTTATTGGTTGCTTTTTTTGAGAGGGTGAGGTAAATGGGTAGAAAAGGAGTCTCATAAAATACAGGAGTAGAAATAATAGACCAAAATACCTCACTCAAAAAGGAGACACATAGGTAGTGTGTTGTCTACTCTCATAAAGGGAAACACAAATACACGTAGTCTTTTGTTTACCCATATATTTATATGCTCTTTTGAGTTATGATTCTTTGTCCAAGGACTATATTATCACCACTCCCACTTTCCAAGCCATAAGCTCCATGAGGGTAGGTGTCATGGCTTATATAAAATTCATATATCCTCTAGTCCCACAATACACAATAGACATTTGATAAATCTTTGTTTAATGAAATTGAGGAGCTGGCCGGTAGATGTGAAGTCATGACAAAAACAGGTTGAGTAAGCAAACTGCTAAACAAACCAATCAATCAATCAATCAGTAAGTATTTATTAAGTACCTTACTCAGGCAGCAAGGTGGTACAATAAACAGAGTAGTGGGCCTGGAGTCAGGAAGACTCTTCTTCCTGAGTTCAAATCCGGCCTCAGACACTTACTAGCTATGTGAACATGGGCAAGTCACCTAACCTTGTTTGCTTCAGTTTCCTCATCTGTAAAATGAACTAGAAAAGGAAATGGCATCAGTATCTCTACCAAGAAAACCTCAAATGGGGTCATGAACAATCAGAAATAACTGAAAAATGACTGAACAATGAGTATCTACTATGTGCCAGGCACTGTGCTAAGTGGAAAAATATCATATAGTATAGCAGAAAGAAAGCTAGATTTGTACTCAGAAATATCTGGCTGTAGCCAAAATATCACTGGATACAGAATCAGAAAAAAACTATATGCAAATACCAGCTCTGCCTCTTACTGTTTATATGATCTTGGTCAAGTTGTCTTGCCTCAGTTTACCACATTCTAAGAGTGTTAGACTAAATAATCCCCAAGGCTCTTCTAACTCTAAATCCTATGATTCTATGATATATAGTAGAATTACTTGATAAGTATTTTTGTCACAAAAGCATTGTGAAATAGGCCAGACATTTATCATTAGCCAATGTTGCAGATGAGGAAACTGTGCTTCAGAAGAGACCCCAAGTCTTCTGATTCCAACTCCAAATACAGAGGCTAAATACAGAGACCAACCAGCCTTGAAAGGTCCCCACCGATCAATGAAGTAGAGATGTCTGTGGAAATTATTCTCCTGCTCTGTAATTTGACAGCCCTGTACCCGGAAGCTCATTTTACTTTATTTAGTTACCTTAATTGCCATAAAAGGTTTTGTTTGTCTGTTTATTTTTAAGGAACCCAACTTGTCTCTTGAATGAACTAAAGATTTAGGTTGTCTAGTCCTCCAAAAGAAGAATGGGGGCCAGGATGACATGTATCTTGAAAAAGTAATGGTAGTAGAGGTCATAGAATTTAACACCAGAAGGGGAATCTGAGACCTTCTATTTCAAAGTTCTCATTTTACAGCTACGAAAACTGAGGCCCCAGGGAGGATTAGGAGAAATTGGCAAATGCCACAAATCAGGGGGTAATTTGTTGTGTTGCTGATTGTCTAGATTTAAGTGATATAGAAAATGTTAATAATGCAGAGTAAACCTAAAGGACCTTACTGGCTATGTGATGTTAGGCAAGTTGCTTGTCTATGCCTCAGCTTACCATATGTTTATAAAATGAGGATGTTGGACTAGATAATCCCTAAGGTTCTTTTTAACTCCAAAGCTTATGATTCTATGACAGTAGAATCATTTAATAAACCTTTAATCACAAGAACATTGTGAAATAGACCAGGTAATTCTCATTAACTTATCTTACAGATGAGGAAACTGGTTCAGAGGAGATGTAGGTCTTCTGATTCTAACTCCAAATACAGAGGTCAACCATATTTACATTTTTCTGCAGAAAGTCAATTTTACACATTTATCAGCACACCCCTGGCAGGGGAAATGAATTTTCCAAGGTCAATCAAAGACCAGAGCTGTGATTTGAACCCAAGTCTTCTGATGCTATATCCATTTCTAAACTTATTATACCCTACCACCCTCAACAACTAGAATATTCGCTCCTTAGAGAGAACAAAACAAATAAATTTTAAAAGCCCAACAAAACTTAGGGCATAGCTAAGATTAATAGCATATTCTTTCCTTGTGTTCATTTATAGATCCTCAGATCCTGAGGGAGTTTTGAGACACTGAAACCTAATAAGGAATGGCCAAAACTCCTTTTCTTTATGGATATTATGTTGCAATTTCACCTTCTTGATTCAGAAGGCTAGATAGCTTTCCCCTGGAGTCTGGCTGTACCTTAAGAGGGAGGGAGATTCAAATGAAAATATAAGTCATTTCAGCTGTTTCTATATTTAGGTCTAAATTGTACAAGTCACTGGCACAGTTCAGAAAAAGAAAAAAAATACTACTGACAATCCCTAGCACAATATTAAAAATTTCAGGAAGGGCTAGATGAAATCCAGAAGGAAATGATTCAGGCACATTCCAATTCTTTGTCTCCAGGCATTTTTAAAATCAAAAGGATCCTTTTGGGTTGCCCTTAAATTTATGTGGCACATGTAAATGTCCATCGTTTCTAAACAGGTATATGTATCAGCTAATTTTATAAAAAGAATCACCTAGCAAGTGTTTAACTTTGAAAGGAAGGGAGAGAAAGAGAGAGAGAAAGAAAGGCGAGAGTATAGGATCTGATCTACGTGGATACTCATAGAGAAACATAACAATCTGTCCTGGGAATGGCCAAGTAGCCCTAAACTCAGGAAAACACACAGCTCACATAAACAAATTAGAACAGATAAACAGGAAAGGAATAGGAGTATGTTTAAAGACCTACACTTGGGTTCAAAAATCAATTGTACAAACACAGGATGGGGAGGCATGACTAGATTACAATTCATAAATAAAGATCTGGATATTTTAATGCTTTGAAAATTCAAAATGAGGGAAGTGTGAAAAAAAAACACTACAGTGAAAATAGATAAATAAGTAAATTCCCCAATAAGCAGGTAATCAAAGGATAGGAATAAATAATTCTCAAAAGGAGAAGTACAAACAATTAATGACCATATAAGAAAATGTTCTAATTTATAAAAAAAAATTTAAATGTAAATCAAAGTAACCCTGAGAACTTTCTCACCTCAGAAAATACTGGCAAAGATGACAAAAGCTGGGAACAGTCAATGTTGGAAGGGTTATGATAAGATGGATACATTAATGCATCCTTAGTAGAACAATAAATTGGTCCAAGAATTCTGGAAAATAATATAAAGAAAGTAACTTAAATATTCATACACTTTGATTCAAAGATTCTAATGCTAGATATGTATCTCAGAGGTCAATAACAAAAAAAAATAAAGGTTCCATATACATCAAATTATCTATAGAAGCACTTTTTATGGTAGCAAAGAACTGGAAACAAAATCGATGCTCATGGATTTGGAAACAGTTTGCTAAACAGCTGTGGAAAAATATCAGTGCTATTGAGTAAATGTCACTAAATATCAATATTACAGTGCTGTAAGAAATGATGAATATGACAAATATAGAGAAGCATGGGAAGACATACAAACTGATGCAAAGTGAGGAAAATTGTATACATACATATATGTGTATATATATACATACATATATACCCACATATGTATGCATATACATATATACAACCACACATGTGTATGTATATACATACCCACATGTATGTATATATGTATGTACACAAACATAAAAATATACACACACATGTATGTGTGTACACAATGGTTACAACAATGTAAGTGGAACAAGAAAAATGGTTGAAATAGACTACTGCAGAATTATAACGACCAAACTGGACCCCAAAGAAAAGATATGAGAAGGCACCTCCTCTACTCTTTTACAGAAGTACAGGACAATGAGTACGCAACATGGCATATGATGTCAGACTTACAGTGTTATTTATTCTTGCTAAACTTTTTTTCCTCTTTTTTTTTAAATAAGGGATGGCTCTCTGGGAAGGTGAGAGGGTAAAAGGAAATGTTGGGAATTGTAGGTGATATAAAATCAAAAGATAAATACATATATAAAGATAGATATAGATATCTATGTATGGAGATAGAGATGTAGATAGTTATGCCCCTAAAACTACATTAAATCTTAGGCTACATTAAATGTATCATTGTGTCAAGATAAAATGGCATGACAATTTCTCTGTCTCTGCCCTGATCAATGCCATCTAGAGTATTATTTGCAACTATAAATAATACATTTTAGGATGGATATGGAAAGACTAGAGTCTATCCAGAGAAGAATAATCCAGGTGGTGAAAAGAATAGGAATGAGAGAGGAGACAGAAAGACAGAGAAAGACAGACAGAGAAAGACAGACAGAGACAGAGAGATAGAGACAGAAAGATGAATAGATTGATGGATAGATAAATAGATGGAAAGATAAACATGAAGATTCATTGCAGGAAGTGGGCATATTTAGCAAGAAAAAAGAGGTGCTACTGGTAGAGAAGAAGGGAAGGACTTTATTACTGTCTCCAGTATCTCAGTTATTACTGTAATAGAAAAGAGGCATTAGGGATCAGACTTCCTGTCTGGATATAGATAGCAGAATTAGAAGCAAAGGGTAGAAGCTGCAAAGAGACAGATTTAGGCCAGATGTAAAGAAGAAGAAAAAAAATAACAATCAGTGCTACCTAAATTTAGAATAGGCTTTGTCAGGAAGTGATCAGTTCCCCATCACATTCAGCCAAAGGCTCAGATGACCAACTGTCAGGTAGAGCCAGTGGGGTGTGCACAGAATGTCACTATCAACATATAGGTTGAACTTGAACTCTGGAGTCCCTTTCAGCTCTTACACTATATGAATCTACAGACGGCTGAACACAGGGAAAGACTTAGTTTTAAGCTCAGTTTAAGGAGTTCAGTTTTAGGCTCAGAACAAAATTTTGCCAAATGCACAGCATACCTACCGAAAAGTTCACTCTGGGATCTGAGAATGAGGAGCTATCCATCAAAAGACCACCAGCAGAGACACGTATCTTCCACTAACTTTTTTTTTCTCGTGACTGGGAAAGGGAAATTATATAAAACATTCTAAGGTTCAGCCTGAGGCCTTCCTGACTCTTTACCAGTTTTCTGAAGCACCATTTCTTGGAAGTAGTGCAAGAGAAAGCTGACTTTAGTCCCTGGATCTATCACCCAAACTCCCCTGATTCCTTAAAGCACAACTCAGATACACAGCGACACTTTCCAGGCTACTGAGATAGCCTATGCAGCACATTGAGTTCAAAGATATGTGCTATCTAAACCGTAATAAATCATCCCTCTTTCTTCTGCTGCTAATATGTTCAGATGCCCTTCATTACTACCTGCCTGACTCTTTCCTTTCTATCCCTGGACTCCACAGGCCCTGAACTACAAGGTTTACTATGGTTTATTGTTAAGAGAATAGAAAAGATAGAGTTATTTAATTAGAAGTGTATTATATAGGGATCCCTGACCAGAAACACCAACATTTCAAAAGAAAGGCATTATGAACTAGATATAAAGTAATTGCAGCTGAATCTTCCAGATATGAAAACAGAACACCCACAAAATGCAAATACCCCATGAATTATTACTGGAGAACTTTAATACTTGAAGCCCTAATTCAGTGTCCTTAACTCCACTAATCAACTCCAAATTCCTGCCTTTGTGAGCTCACAGACTTAGAATCATAGAAAATAGGCTCATAAGCCTGAGAAGGCTTTGCAGAGACCAATTGAGTCTAACTTCCTCATTTTACAAATGAGGAAATTGGAGGTGAAGTGATTTTCCCAAGGTCACACAGGTAATAAGCATCAGTGGTCATGTTTGAATTTGGGCTCTCTACCTGGAAAACCAGGATCCCTTCCTAATACAGCATAGTAATAACTCAGTGAAAACCACTGATTCTGCTTTACCATTCAAAGGAAAGGAAGAACAGGTAAGGAAATTTAGAGTAGGGCAAAAGACAAGCCATATATGGTGAGCTGAGCCATAGACTGGATTTTCACCTTGGGCTACTCTTCTCATACTCCGGGCAGCCAACCAGCTCAACCCTCTGAGGCTATGACCCACCTATCATTCCAGCACTGGATTTCTGTGAAGCAGTAAAAGAGGAAAAGCCTGATGAGAGAGGAAATCAGCAAAGGTAAAAGCATAAAGGAATACAAAAGAAAAGCTGAAAAAACAAAAAATAAAGAAAGGAAGTCTAAACAAGTACACAAAGGGACAGAGTCGAT
This sequence comes from Vombatus ursinus, assembly GCF_900497805.2. Taxonomy (NCBI): domain Eukaryota; kingdom Metazoa; phylum Chordata; class Mammalia; order Diprotodontia; family Vombatidae; genus Vombatus; species Vombatus ursinus. Next base: position 8,191,558 of record NW_020945014.1, on the reverse strand, counting down.
CTTAACAACAACAACAAAAAAAAAGAAATAATACCTTAAAAAGGAACTAGAGCAATTTGAATAAATGTAATAGGAAGGAAAATCAACCAGTTTACTTACTCCAAAAAAGAAAGAATGTGTGGATTCCTCAGAGATCATAGCACAGGAAAAAAAAAATTAGGAATGAATGAAGGAAAGAACTTATAGCTATCAGTGCAGAATTATAAAACAAAAAATAGATTGGGGGTGGGGAGAGGAAGAACAAATGATAGAGAGTCTAAAGAACTTTAAATAGTTGAGAAAGGGAGTAACACATCTGGAGCACAAAAATACTGGTGCAGGGAAATCTGGCAAAAGAGAAGCAAAAATCAATGATAACACATGAAATAAACTAGGTGGCTCAGTGGATAGAGCAGTGGGCTTAGAATCAGGAAGACTCATTTTCATGAATTCAAATCCAGCCTCAGACATGCCCCAGCTATGTGACCCTGGGTAAGTCATTTAACTCTGTTTGCCTCAATTCTTCATCTGTAAAATAAGCTGGTGAAGGAAATGGCAAAGAACTCCAATAGCTTTGCCAAGAAAACACCAAATGGGCTAGGGAAGAGTCAGACATGACTGAAACAAGTGAGTAACAACAAAAACAACAACAAAATGAAATAAACATAATGTAAAGCAACTAACCTCTGACATGGGTTGCAAAGAGCCAAGTTAACATTCATGGGTATCGCAGAAGAACATGACAAATGAAAAAGAAACTTCATTATTATATTGTAGGAAATAATAAAAGGAAGTGAAGCCAGACAGCAAAGCACTGATCTACGAAAGAATCCACAGATCACTTCCAGAAAACAAATAAATAAATAAAAATGAAAAAAAAAAAAAAAAACAACAACAACTCTTCAAACTCCAGGGCATATAGTGGTTAAATTTCACAATTTCAATAACAAGCAACAACTTTTTTTTTCCAGAAGGACTTTCAAATATAAAGAAAGTAAGTTTGAATAACACTGGCTTATTTGGCATTCATAGGGAATTTGAGAAGTGAATAGAAAGAGTACTATTATTACAAAAGCAAAGGAGTCCAATCTAAAACCCAACACAACAGGAAAGGTAGGACAAAAGGAAATAATAATTAATAATAACAATAATAAAAGACATTTATATAGTACTTTAAAGTTTGAAAAACAGTTTATAAATTTTAACCTCTTTTCTCTTTATAACAACCTAGAAGATAGATGGTGTTATTATCCCCATGTTACAGAAGAGGACCCTGAGGCAGACAGGATAAGTGACTTGTCCACAATCACACAAATAATAAGTCTCTGAGGCCAAATATGAACTCATGTTTTCCTGATTCCAAGTCCAGCACTCTACCTGCTATACTATCTGAGGAATTAGAGTTAGGAAGGTAGGAAGGAATATCTCCCAAAAAATTATTACATGCCAGTCACTATGTTAACTACTAGGAATACAAACACAAGCTCTGCCCTGAAACCCAACAATCATAATAAACTAAAAAGATGGATTTTCAATGACGGAGAAGTACTTCTGGTATCACCAGAATAATAATAATAATTATTATTATTATAATAAACAGAGACAAGTGGATTATTGGATTTGCAAATTCTCCAAACAAAAGAAGCGCAAGAAATATTTTTAAAAATAAGTATAATTATCCAGAAAAGACTAAGTAATGAGGCCAATCCTCATATGCTTTATAGTTTTTCTTTTTTTTTCTTTCTTTTAAAAGAAAGATTGTTCTATGGTTTAAACAAAAGAGCAAAGAAGGATGACAAAGGGACAAAAATTTTTAAAAGATCTAAGGGGCTAAGGATTTAAAAGGAATTTAAAGAATCAGAAAAAAGGAAAGTAGAATGGAATAATAGAGTGGAATACTGCAAAAAAAAAATAGGAGAGGGTGATGAACCCCTACCAAGTCCATAGGTGAATAGTGACAGGATACTAATTCCTAGTCTTTCAATAAAAGGTGTGGCTATAGAAGTTGTTAAACAAAGATTCTTCTGATTCCAATAATCCTGCCGCTCATGACATACCCAAAGAAAGAATACAAAAGACAAGGCATGAGTAAGCCCCCTTGATCCCTGTCTTACCAAAGAGGAGCTCACACATAGCCACTTTCATCACTCCCTGAAGCTAAGCTGTCAGATATAACAATAACTCACCCTAAGAGCTGCTCTTGCTTTTCCACCAAGTATCTTTAAAAGTCTATGCAACAATAACCTATTCATCTACCTGCCAACAAAGGCCTAACCTTTCCAATACCTTGGCAAATGCACCATTTGTGAAATTTTTGAGAGCTATAACAGAAATTCATTATGCTTTCTTACATGCATTCATTCCTACGTTTAATCATTTATTTAATGAGCATTTAGTAAGTCCCTATGGTGTACTGAGTGCTGTGCTACCTCTTACAGCAAGGGGTAGATATAATTTTTAATCAAGGTAAGACCCCTGCCTTCATAGATCTTTTTTTTTTAAATTAATTTATTTTGATTTATCAACTATCACTTCCATAAGCTTTTGAGTTTTAAATTTTTCTCCCCCTCCCTTTCCCCTCCCTCCTCAAGATGGTAAGCAATCTGATATAGGTTATATATATATATATATACACAGGTTATATACATATATATACATTCCTATTAAATATATCTTCATATTAGTGATGTTGTAAGGAAGAATTAGAACCAATAGGAGGAACCACCAGAAAGAGGAAACAAAACTAAACAAAAGAAAAAAATAGCAAATAGTATGCTTTAATCTGCATTCAAAGTCTGTAGTTCTTTCTTTGGATGTGGATAGCATTTTCCATCATGAAACCTTTGGACATGTCTTAGATCCTTGTATTGCTGAGAAAGGCTAAGTCTATCAACATTAGTCATCACACAACATGGCTGTTACCATGTACGATGTTCTCCTGTTTCTGCTCACTTCACTCAGCATCAGTCCATACAAAATTTTTCTGAAGTCTGCCTGCCCTTCATTTCTTACAGCACAATAGTATTCCATTACATTCATATACCACAACTTGTTCAGCCATTCCCTACTTGATGGACATTCCCTCAATTTCCAATTCTTTGCCACCACAAATAGAGCTGCTATAAATATTTTTGTACATGTGGGTCCTTTTCCCATTTGTATGATCTCTTTGGGATGCAGCTTTAGAACTGTTATTGCTAGGTCTTCATAGATCTTGCAGCAAAGTAAGAGGAAAAGACAGCAATGGGTAACTTAACACACATACACACACACACACACAAGATATAGGAATCAAATACTGTGTCCATAGCATATGAGTTTGATTTTAAAGGATAGGTGGGACTAAAAAAAAACAAAACATAACAAAAAGAGGGTCATAATTATTGACTTCTACCATGGGAAGACTGTCATGAGGTAGAGGGTTTAGATTTGTTCCATGTGGTTTCAGAGAGCAAGTTAAGGGGTAGAATTTGTAGACTGGCATATCTGGCTTCAATATTTATTCATTTCCTACCAGCTGTCCTTGGACTAGCTTCCACCATCATCATGCTCCCGGGAAACCTCTTCACTGTGAAACTCATCATCCTGAGAGATTATATCAGCTCTGGTACACACCTCTCTTCAGTACCCTTGCCCTTTCCCTCTGATTGGAGTGCTAGAGTATAAAGAACTCCCCCCAAAGCCTCCATTTGAAGAGGCTTCAAACACTAGCCTACACTTTATCTCCCACCGGTTACACTCCTTATACTGGACTTCACCATGCCCCCATGCCGAGTATCTTCTCCCTTCTCTCTCCAACCCATTTTCAGCTTTTTTCGTGTCTTACTCTATTTGATTGTAAGCTCCATGAGAACAAGGACTGTCTTTCTTCTTATTTGTATCCCCAGTGCTTAGCATAGTGTTTGTCATGTAAACACTTAATAAGTGTTTACTGACTATGAGAAAAAAAAAACTTTCTAATGGATCTATCCAAAGGTAGAATTAGCTGCCTTTGGAAATAATGCATTCCACATAACTGGATGTTTCTAAGTGGGGGCTAGATTGCCATTTGTTGGGTATTGCAGTGCCATGGGCAGCACTAGATGCTACTGATGTTCATTCTAGGTCTTAGTCTATAATTCTATGCAATTAGAACAAGTCACAATTAATCTCACTGATGAAAACATGTTACTTTTCCAAAGATGTTAACATAAGCTCAACAACTACAAAAACAACAATAAAAAAAAAACAACACCTCAAAACCAAAAATGGCTTAGTTAGAATTCACAATAAATCATAAGCAAATCTTCTTACTGGTAAGATCACCAATGCACAATGAGTCCAGGGGCCAGGATTATAGAGTTTAGCTGCAGAGAGATTCTGTGACCTTCTTGGCTTGCAACTTCAATGTAGTCCATCTACAGCTAGGTGAAGGCATGACTGGAGTGGTCATTGTGGAGATGAACCACTCCAATTGGCCTAACCAAAAGTTCCAAATGGAATAGTTGGAGCTTTGGGCATCAGAAGGTCATTTATGGCTTTATTTGTTCCATCCACTTACCATTTATTGAGTTACACTTCATCTGGAAGAAAATAAAATGCTACTGAGTCTACTCAGTCTATGGCTCACACTTTAATACTTCTGTGTCTTCATCAGCGTGGAAGTTCCCTTCCCTGGGTGGTGTTAGTTACTAATCATCCATGCCTTCCTCATGTCCACTTGCAATTGCTCTCTATGCCAGTTAATGAGTTCTTCAAAGAGAAACAATTCAATATATTTAAATACTCTTCTCTTGATAGTTCAGGGGCATTGCTCAGTACAATATTTGGACTGTTGACCTATTATTATTTATACACACTACATGACTGACCATCCTTCTCAGCTAGCAGATAGAACAATGCACCTGGAATCAAGAATACCTGAGTTCAAATTCTGCTTCAGCTATGTGACCCTGGACAAGTCATTTCACCTGTACTTCAGTTTCCTAAACTATAAAATGGAGATAATAATAGCACCTACTTCCCAGAATTGTTATGAAGATAAAATGAGATATTTGTAAAGTGTTTCACAAACCTTTTTTGTTGTTTGGTCGTGTCTGACTTTTCATGACCCTATGGAACACTTATCCATGGGAGCTTCTTGGCAAGGTTACTGGAATAGTTTGCCATTTCCTTCTTCAGTTTTATGCAGGCAGGGGTTAAATGATTTGCCCAGAGTCACACAACTAGTAAATGTCTGAGGTTAAATTTGAGCTCTGATCTTTCTGGTCCCAGTTCTCTTATCTACTTAGCCACATAGGTGCAAACTTTAAAGCACTATATAAATTATAGTTATTACTAGGTATCATTATTATTATTACTCTTTAAACATGCATTCAACAAATACATATATTAAAGAGCCTTCTATAGTGTTTGCATGTTATTGTGATCAACAGTGGGAACACTAAATACCCAAATAGTCCCTCCCTTCAGGTAGCTTACATTCTATGAGGCAATACAACATGAAGCCAAATAAGTATATACTAGTTGATTTGAGGAAGAAAAAGGCACTAACTGGAGGATGTGGGCTTCACACATTGAATGGTAGGTAGTTAAATGGATTTTTGAAGGAAGGAAAGGATTTTAACAGGGAAAGATAAAGAGGGAATATAGTGGAGGTGTAGGGGTCAGATTCTGTAAATACACAAAGGATGAAGACTGCATGTAGAGTTCAGAAAACAACCAGTTATCCAGTTGGGCTGAAGCAGATATCTTTTCAGTCACTTCTTACACACAAGTTATGATTTATACCTTTCCTTTATCTTTTCATTGTTCTTTGAGTCACCTACAATTATGATTCTTTTCCATTTTCTCTGTACAAGCTATTTCCATGTGCCTATACCATATTCCCTCTTCATCTCTTCCTTTGAACCAAAAAGTCCTTTCTTAATTACCACCCCCAATTATTAATGTCCATCCCAAAAAAAATCACTTTGTATTTACTTTACAGATATTTTGCATTGCCAAACTCTGTGTACATGCTGTTTCCCTCTTAATATAAGAATGGACAACAAATGAGGCCCACTTTGCAGTGATCATATCCCATGCCTTGAATGCAGGAACTTATTTTCATCTTTGCATCCTGAGAATCTAATATTTTACAAAGTAAGGCATTACACATGGTAGACACTTAATAAACACGAATAGTTGAATGAATTCTTCTAAGATTATGATGGATCATAATTTGAAATTAAATGGAATCATCGGGAATGTGCTGGAATTAAACAAAACAAAACATTTTATTTCTAAAGAGTCAAACTGTTAAATTATCAACTGTCAAATTGTTAGTTACCTAAATGGTCAAAGGATATAAACAAATGTTCTCAAAAGATTTGGGAAGTATTAACAAGTTGATTAAATTATGCTCCAGAACTCTAAGGATAAAAGAAATGTAAGTCAAAACAACCCTAAGGTTTCACTTTACATAGAACAAAATAGCAAAAAAACAAAACAAAACAAAAAAGGGAATTGTCAATGTTAGAGGGGTTGTACGTAAAGACTAATGAGTTACTGGTGGAAGGATGAATTGATTTGTAATAATTAAAAGACAATTACTAAAATGTCATAACTTTGACCCAGAGATTCCAGTGTTTTGAGGTTAAAGACAAAAAGAAATGTCCCATATACATCATGGTGTGTGTATACATATACATATATATATATACACACACACATACATGTGTGTATCTGTGTATGTGTATATGTATGCATGCATACATGTATGCATGTATATGTATATGCATGTGTGTGTATATGTGTGTGTACATATATACATACATATATATAATAGCGTTTTTTGTAGTAGCAAAGAACCTGAAATTAAATAAATGCCCATAGATTGGGGAATGATTTAAAATATGTGGTACATAAACTTAAAGGAACATTACTATGCTGCAATAAATGATTAAGATGATGAATACAGAAAAGTATGGGAAGAAATATTAACTGATACAAAGTGAAGTAAATGGAATCAGAAAAATAATATACGTGACTACAGTAACATAAATGAATAACACAACAAAGCAATGGAAACTGAACACAATGATACTAAAATAACCAAAGCAGAGATATGAAAAGACTCTCTCCTCCTACATCTTTGTAGAGGTAGGGAACTGTGGGTGTGGGAAACTGCTTTTAATGGCAGACTTCTTTCAATATGTTGAGCTTTCTTCTTTTTTATTCTCTATCATAAAGGATGGCTCCTGGGAGAGGATAACAGGAGGGATACAATAAGAAATGTAGGTGACTTTTGTGATAACAAATGTCTTACCTGATTCTGGAACTAGCTCACTGTCTATCTGCAGTGCTTGGCCAAGATCCATATAGTCAATGTGCTACCCATCAAATTGCACTGCAATCAATTAATCAACAAGCATTTAATAGGCATCTACTATGTATCAGGCACTGTGCTGGGTGCCAGAAATTCAGAAGCAAAATAAATTGTTTTGGGTGTGACAACAGGTACATTTATCAAATGATATAATAATTGTAAAGCACTTAGCACAGTATCTGGCTCATCGAAAGTGCTATATAAATGTTAGCTCTTATTAGCTATTATTATATATGAGTAAATACAAAACAGATAAATGGTGATTGGGGGGAGAGGGTGCTAACTTCTGGGAGGCAGAAGGGATAAAGAAAATTCTCATAGAAGACGAGCACTTGGGTTAAGTGTTGAAGGAAAACATGGAGACTAAAAGACTGAGGTGAGGAGTCAGTGCTTTCAAGGTGTAGGGTACGGTCACTGCTAAGTGAGCCTTGTCACTGTCCAACTGCAGCACCCTACTAAGACCTAGGTACTAACAGAACTTTTCAATGGTTTGTCAATCAGACTATATATTTTAAAATGAATGATATGAGTTTTTCATCCACTTTTTTCCTCTCTGTGGATGACTAGGAATTATTGGCCCTAAGCTCTAGGCATCAAACAATAAGAAAGATACAATCAAAGGTCTTTACTATATCTGTGTCAGGAGACAAGACTGAATTAACTTTATGAACTGTGTGTCCTTGGGTTCCTTCAGTGGATACAGTTGGATTTGTGGTAAAAACAATGAGGTTTGGTGGAAAGAGCATCAGTCTTTGGAATCAAAAGTCTTGGATTGAATTCTGACTGACAAATGCTAGTTCCGTGGCCTTCAGCAAGTCTAGGTAAATACCCCTTGGATTACCTATATGGCTGTCTTGTTTGTGAGGCCCAAGTACAAAGCTATATGCAAATATTAAGCAAACACGAGCTATTCTATTTATTAGCATAATCATAACTGAAATTTATATAGTAATTTAAGCTTTACAAAGTGCATTCCAAACATTATCTCATTTGATCCTCACAATGACCCTGTGAGATAGGCAATACAGGTGCTACTGTCCCCATTTTGCAATTGAAGAAACTGAGGCCCAGAATATAAAGTCAATTGAGTCATATAGCTAGTAAGTGTTAAAGGCAGAATGTAAACACAAAACTTCATGATTTCAGGTCCAGCACTCTATCCATTACAACACCAAGCTTCACCTACACCATCTTTGAATCCTTGGCATTGGCAAAGTATATCATGTATCTTATCACATGGGCTTAATAAATGTGTATGGAAGGTTGATCCTAATCTCACGTTCTGTAATAATAATCCATCTTACCTTAATGCCTCTTTCCCAGACTTCCAAAAGCTTCATTAGAGCTCTCTCTAGCCATTAGATTTGTAATGAAGTTTTCTGTTTTCAGAGCACTTTCATATACACTGTCACATTTGATGTTTACAACAACCTTGTTTAGGAGGTCAGGTTTACTATTCCCATTTGATAAATGATAACTTTGAGGTTAGAGTGGTGAAGTAATAGGCCTACAGTCACAGGTTATGTGAGTGGCAGAGCTGCCCACCTCTCAGGATTGTTAGGAAAATCTAATGAGATAAAGAATGGGAAAGTGGTATGGAAACTGAAAAAGTATTGACCCATGAAGCTCTCACTGTAATGAGATCAACTGTAGTGCGATATCTAAAGTACATGGAAGTCACTGAGTGAAAAGGGCTACACTACAGTTATCCCTTCCTCATTGTGGGAGTAAGGGGAGTGGCCCCTCCACAATCTGGAAAATCCACATAAAAGTTTTTGGCTCTCCCTTCGTACCAGAGAAGAAGTCTGAATATTTCTTTCTATTTTATGGGGTGTTTACAGTACCTTATTGTAAAATTTGGGTTAAGTATTTGGTCATTGGCTCTGTGTCATCTTGCTGGCCTTGTGTATCATCTGCAGCTCCTGCAAAACTCCCAAAATATTGCCATTGAATTTCTTATGCTGACCTACAATATATTGAAATCACTATGGGGAAAATCACAATGGGGAAGGGATAACTGTAATGCCCACTTTTTAAACAAAGAAGTGCTAGGTCAATGGCAAAATGACAATAATTTAAAAATAAATGAAAATGGTAAGATGATGATGATGATGATGATGATGATAAGCAGCATGTGGTAGAGAAAAAAAATAAAAGAGTCAGTTCCCAAGCCAGGAAGACTTGGATTCAACTTCTCCCTGTGTGGCTCTGGGAAAATTGCTAAATCTCTCAGTGCTCTAGGCAAATCTATAAACCTTTTAGTTACAAAAGCGCCAGCATTATTGATAAAGGATGTTTCCTCATCCAGAAGTTCCTGGTACCAATGAAATTATAGGTGCAGTTCCTATTCCTATTCTATTATTATTATTAATTATTATTATTGCTGTGGTTGTGTTATCCTTGATTATGGGGATTGGAAGGATCTAGACAAATACACATGTGGAGAATTCCCAATGTGGAAATTCCCTCTTCTATTACAGTATCATGTAACTCTTAGAGATTGGCCTGGGACACTGAGCCGATAGCGACTTGCTAGTACGTACCCAAGCTAGGAACTGAAGTTAGGTCCTTATGACAGTAAAGCCAGTCTTCTATGCTTTATTCCAGGCTGTCTTTCATCAATACTCAGGAGAAAAAAACATAAGGTAGATCTTTTCGCAACAAAACAAATTTCTCTCACCTTCAAAAATCACCTCTCTCCCTCCCTCCTTCCCTTCCCCCTGACATTTGAAGAAAGCACCAATTTCTTAGCAGAAAAACAAAGTAGCTGACTAATTCCCCTGACACCTCTGGATCAGTAATTAGGTTTCAGAAATTATTCTTCTCATTTCTTAATAGCAAATATATATGATGGTAGCAAGAGGAGCTTTTCTGTTAATGACTATGTGTTTACTATGAACCAACACACAAATCCAATATTAAGATGAGTTGTCAGGGACTGATACCAACCACTGGCATTTCCTTAGCACTTTCAGGATTACAAGACTTTCTTTAGAATAACCCTGTGGGGAAGCTTCCAATGCCATCTTTTTCCTCCCTTGTTTCATACCTAGTTACCAGAATATATATATATATACATATATATATACACACACACACACACACACACATATATATATACACACACATACACATATATATGTATATATAGTGTGTGTATATATATATGTATATATGTGTATGTGTGTGTGTATGTATATAATATGTGTATATATATATATATTATATATATATAGATTCCATCTATGCTGAATTTGTGTCTTCCCTTTGATTCCCAGTGCTATCAGTCTAGTTTGGGTAGGTCTTTCATCTCACCTACCTAGACTATTATAATAACCTCCTTAAAGTAAGTCCTCCAGATGCCTTTATAGTTCACTTCAAATACCATCCGCTCCAAGAAGCCTTCCCTGATCTCCCCTAGAGGATAATAGACTACCCATACCCTTACTGTTTTGTAACTCTCATATACTTAATATGTTATAGAAACCTGTATTGATATCTTGTTCTCCTACCAAGACTAAGCTTCTTGAGGACAAAGAACATGTATTATTGAAGATTCAAATTTTTCACAGCATTTGTAGTATGAAGACTTAACCAATGTTTCTTAGGTTATATAGTATATTGTGTTTAAAGGTATTATGGTGTAGTGGATAGAGAGTTAACCTTAAAGCCAGGAATACCTGGATTCAAATATTGCCTCTGAAACTTACTAGCTGCGTAACCTTGGACAAGTCACATCTTCTCAGTGCTCTAGGTCAATGGTGTCAAACTCAAATGGAAACAGGACCATTGAGCTGGACATAAGGATCCCCGCAGGGCCATATTGATTTTAACTCTAAAATGTAATGTTATCTGTGTTTTCTTGTATTTTTAATTTATTTTGTTAAATATTTCCCAATTACATTTTAATCTAATTGGGAGTGTTGGCCTCATACTGAGCGTGGGTTTGACACCTGCTCAATTCTACTAGTAGAGGAGGCCTTTGTTTCCTTTGCAATCCTGTATGTGTATATGTGTGTGTGCGTGTATATATATAAACATATGTATGTATATATGTGTTTGTGTGTGTATGTGTGTATTTTTTCCCCTGAGGTTTCCATTGAGTTGACCAAACTGCCAAAGAGACCTATGACACAAAAATGGTTAAGAACCCCTGGACTAGAAGGTATTGGTACATCGGTGGAGGGAGCTTCCCCACTTAGAAGTTGTGTATACTGAATAAAATCACAGGTCTAGTCCTCAGTCCTCTTGTATCATTATAGAGTGACAGAGCTAAAATTAAAACCCAGTCTTCTAACTCCCAATAGAATTGATATTTTCACTAAAATAGACATTCTCTCAGGTACTAGATTGTTTGATTCTTTCTCTCCCCCAATGGCTTCCACTGGAAAATGAAAACAAAAATCTTGTAAGACATATTCTCAAAACACATTCCCATATTGACAATAATAACTTACATTTCACTAGTGCTTTAAACTTTACAAGACACATCTTCCACAATAACCCTGAGAGGTGCTTTATATAAATCCAATTACCAAGGGGAAACCAGACTCTAATGTGAAAACGAGGGAGTAGGGATGCATTGTTATACTTCTCTCCAGATTATAGCTGAATAAACTAAGACTCGGAGAAATTAAGTTACTTGCCCAAGGTCATATAGTTAGTGCTGGATATGAGAATTCTGAGCCCAGCTTTCATACTCTTTCTGCTCTATTATGCTTCCACTCTCCTCCAGGAGTACTTGAGGATTTTAAACACCTAACTTTAAGAGCAGATTCTCATCTTGGACAAATTATGCTCCTAAGGATAATGTATTATTAGTTTAACTGTGTTTTAGCCCTTGTATCCTCCATGAATCATTGGTGCATGAATCATAACTGTTGCTCTTCATATTTTAGAAGCAAATATAATTCATTCCTGCCTGGAAAAAAATAAATTACGTGCTAAATATGAACCTGATGGTGCAACAAAACTCTTTACTTCTAAATGAATTCAGATCCTTAATTTTCTCTCACATAGGAATAACTTCAGAAATTGAGTGTGGTATAGGAGTTCGTACTTCTAGACAGATGCTACTCTTGGGAGTAGGGGATGGGAGGAAGGGGAGTGAAGAGAGAACATATAACCTTTGATGAAACTCTCAACCAAAAATGCTAATGTGATGTTAGGCCATGTTCGGAAAGGCAGAATATCCAGGACCAGAGAGGTAAGAGCCCTGTTGTGTGCTGCTCTGGAAAGAATCTCTCTGAAGTATTAAGTTCAGTACAAGGTGTCACATTTGTGAAAGGATATTGACAAGGAAAAGCACTATTGGAAGCTATGTCCTTAAAGGATCAGTAGAAGAAAGTGGGATGCTTGACTGAAAGAACAGACTTGGCACAAAAGAATGATAACTTTCTTTGTGTATTTCAAGAATTGTCATCAGAAAGGGATATTAGGCTTGCTCTGTGGAGAGCACATTGGAGCATCAGGTTCTTGGAGCACTGAGTGGAAATTATAAAGAGGGAAATTTCATATAAGCAGATTGGTCTACATCAGAAGGTAGTGATTTCCCCATCATTGAAGCTCTTCAGGAGGAGACTGGGTATGATTCAGAGGTTTCTGTTCAGCACAAATTAGACTAGAATCACTGGATCATATATTTAGAGTAGCAAAAGATCATAGAGGCCATCTGATCTAACTCCCTCTTTTTACACATAAGGAAATTAAGACCCAGAGAGCTTTAATTAATTTGCCCAAGGTCACACAGGTAGTGATAGGATTGGAACCCAGGTCATATGACTCTAAAGTCAGAGCTCTTTATTCAGATAACCTGTTAGCTAGGCATGGTTATTCTAGCTTGTCTTTGTGAAAGTGATTTTTTTTTAACATCCGAGTGAAACGTTTTACATATGCCTCTATTTAATTTCATCCATTATATTCCCATGTTGAGTGGCCCCCCTCTTCAGTGAATTATGGACAGACTTGATTTGTTTTACTACCTACATTGGCAAGAACTCTCAAATTGATGGGATCAGAGGACCACTGCAGTATTTAAAGTTCATCTTATAAATTTGACCCAATGTTCTGACCTGTTTAGATCTTATTGAAATTCTCAGAACTCACCTACACCTACTTGCTTCATGTTAACTCACCTATGTCAGAAGTGCATCATCTTTGTCTCTAATCAAGTTATAGAAATGTTCAATAGTGTGATCTCAAGTATAGATCCCCGTTTCACTCCACCAGTGATATACTTATTGTTGTTTGTCCTTCATTTCTGAAGAGGACCAATGACATCACAGAGTGATGTTTTGATTTGGAAGTGAATTGGATTTAAGTGAGGCAGAGTTGAACAAAGTCTTTGTTCTCACTCTCTCTTCTAGAATCATCCAATGGCAAGAAAAAGTCAGGGTGACTGGCAATGACCAGGGATTCAGTAGATGACCTTGGTGTCATTAATATCTGGCCAAGCTCTAAGTATTCCACAGTGCCTGCTTCAGCTGTCTTCATAACCATTGGAACAAATTATTCTCATCTGCCCATTTCACCAAGGAGAAATCTTCATATGCTTAGGGTGGACATCTCCTTAACTCACTGATGGGACTGAGGCCCTTTGGTTACTCTCAACCTGGTTTAGCCTATCTGCTGAGATGGTTTTACTGGGTGTGGCTGTTGTCCATAGTACAGCTTCCTACAGTCACAGGTGAAAGTTGGGGGAAAGGTGGACATCAAAAGTAGATGAGCAGCCCTGAAAAGGGTACGGCAAGCCCTCACACCAGAGGTGCTAGTCCTCCCTGCACACCCCTTATAAATTGACATCAGAACATTAACAACTACTTTTTGTGTAGCAATGCTGAATGACCTTTGGCTCCATTTATTGTTTCACCAATTGTCTTTATATCTTTTCTATAAAAATAACATAGAAAACTTTGTCAAACAATTCACCAAAAATCTGGATAGGTGATACTTATCTCTGTTCTTCCAGTCTCATCTCTTTAACTCCTCTGAGTCTGAGTTTTGTCAAATGTAAAATAGAAAAAATGATATGCACTAATTATCTGAGTCTGCGGTTTTGTGATGATCAAGAGAATGGACTTTAAGTGCTTAGTAAACCTCAAAGGCTCATACCAATATAGGCTATTAGTATTATTAACAGAAAACTTATGTTATTGTTCTTGGTCAGTGCCTTAGATTATTACCTAACTATTTTCATCTGGGTGCATGCTCTCTCCTCAATTAGATGATAAACTGTTAAATTATGTACCATCCTAAGCACCATATACCTTATTGCAGATACAGCGCATTCTGAACACATGCTTGCAGAATTAATCATTTTCACCTAAAAAATTAAACACCATAGTATATAGCGGCGATAACAACATAGCAGAGTGGAAATACTACTGGCTGTGGTTCAAATTCTGGCTCTGACACTTCTATGTAACTCTGGTCAAGAAATTTAACCTCCCTGGTTTCTAAGTTTCCTCCGCTAAAAAAAAAAATGAAGGAGGAGGTTGAATTTGACGGCATCTCAAGTCCCTTCAGCTCTATACCTGCTATACTCCTGCTGTCTTTATTTTTCTTATTTATATCTCCATTGCTTAGTAGGGTATATGGCATGTAAAAAGTATTTAATAAATTTTTACTGACTGACTGACTACTGTTTACAAAATCCTGTGATCAGCCCAATGGGAATCCAGGGATGAATAAACCACAGTCTTTGCCTCTAAGGAGTATACAAACTTGTCACAGAAGGAAGGCTGCACAAAGTAAACGTAATATCAGTTAGAATATACGAAGGAAGAAAAGATTCAAATCAAATATTCTAGGAGATCTGGAGAGAGTAAGAGAGATGGAAAAAGAAATGGAGAGGGAGAGGGACAGGGTGAGAGAGGGAGATGGAAAAAGAAATGGAGAGGGAGAGGGACAGGGACAGGGACAGGGTGAGAGAGAGGGATATGAAGAGGGAAAGAAAAGGAAGAAGAGTGAGAAGCATATTCAAGTCTGGCTGAGATGAATACAGAAAATCAGGGAAAGGAAGAGAATCCCGGCTACGGACAATGTGGTATTCGAGTTTTGCTGAGGGTGAATGTGATTTTAACAGAAGTGGGTGGGAGAGGAGGGAGGAGGTAGGGCGGAAGGCATTTGGGGTATGGGGAATAATGGGAGCAGGAAAGGGTGGGATGAGCCCAGGAAACAAAGGCTGGCAGAATCATCAATTATATGACGAGAAGGGTGGAAGATAAGGGTGAAAAGCTCTCCTACCTTTTGTTATCAAAGGCTGTGAAATACCAGACTGAGGAATTCAGACTATTCAGTAGGCAACTGGGAACTATCTGAGGGTTTTGTAGTGGAGAAGGACGTGAAAAGAGTATTATATTAAGAAAATTACACTGTCAGTATGTGCAAAATGGATTTGAGGGGGTAGTGAAAGAATGGATGCCCATGTGGATGAATAGGATAGGTAGAAGGATAGATACCTTTTGAGTAATAATCAAGGGAGGAAATGGTGGATTAGGGATGTTGGGCTCCTTTCCAGAATCTCAACTCCACTAGCACCAAACACACCTGTGCCTCAATTCACCCATCTGTAAAAGTACCAGTAGGTACAAAAACATTCACCAGCTTTGTCAAGGAAACCTGCTAATTTTAATTAACTTAAAAGAGTTTTTAGCAATTCATGTTTGTAAAGTACTCTGACATCCTGAGAATGAAGATGCAATTTAAATGCAAAGTTTTATTATAACACCTTTTTTATGATTATCATTCAAGAAGCTTTCATCCGAGGAGCTCAATGTGTTTTATACTCCTTATCTAGGAGAGAATAGGCTAAGCCTGGCAGAGGGCCAGGTGCCCAGGGAAGGGAACTGCAGCTTTCAGAGATATACCTAACAAAGTAAAGCATTGTGCTTTGTGTAGATCAAGGGGAGAAGAGGGCTCATGAGGAAGAGATAATCCCACAGTCCTTGTCCCTGCTCAGAAGCCACCATGAATACTGGGTTCCATTCTGGGTGCCACACTTTGAGAGGGTCATGAACAGGAGAAGCAAGCACATGTCCAAAGCAGGGGATTGCAGTACTTCCTGAAGCAGCCTACTGCACCTCCTCAGCAATTTAAGCCATAAAGTCACTAAAATCATTGGTGTTGAAGGGAATACGAAGCAGAGCTTAGGATCTATCTATCTATCTATCTATCTATCTATCTATCTATCTATCTATCTATCTATCTGATATATACACACGTATACATATACATATTTGAACAGAGAGAAAAGGACAAATAACGAAACAATCAAGATAGTACTGCTTCAACAAATCCTCTATTCAAGGGAAGGGGAGAGTTAGGTTTGTTTTTTTTTTTTTTTAATTTTTATTTTTTATTTCCAGAATTACAGAACCTCAGTGCAGAAAGAATTTTGGAATAGAAAATCTGGAGCTGAAATGTTTCTTAAGGTTAATTTAGATCAAGGACCCACAGGACAACCCCACCACCTACCCCAAGAGGACCTTGGAGAGGTTTCGTGGTATCTAAAACTTGGTTGGGAAAAAAAATACATCTTTATTTTCACTAACTTCTAACTGAAATTTAGAATTTCCTTTAGTAATTTAAAAATAAAACATTATTCTAAAAAAAAGGATCAATAAGTTTTACCACATTGCCGAAGTATCCATGACACAAAAAAATTTTGGCTAGGCAATGGGGTTAAGTGACTTGCCCAGAGTCACACAGCTAGTGAGTGTTATGCATCTGAGGCCGGATTTGAACTCAGGTCCTCCTGACTTTAGGGCCAGTGTTTTATCTACTGCACCGCCTAGCTGCCCCCTCCAATGACTCTTTTTATAAGAGTGTGGGAGAGTCACGTAAGAACAATCCCAGAAGTGCTAAACTTCAGGATGGATGGTAGCTGATGGTAACACAGAGAGTGCCAGACTTGAAGTCAGGAAGACCTGGATTCATGTTTGGTCCTGGGTAAGCCATTAAACCTCTATGAGACTCATTTTCCCCAATGGAAAAATTGGGGAACTGGATTAGATGGTAACTAAGCTTCCTTTCTAGGTCTAAATCTTTCACCATTTGATTCTATGAATAACCCAAGGTTGGTAAGTAAAGCTTAAGACAATAAAATGGATTTTTAAAAGCCACAATGGGGGGAAATAAAGAAGGGATATGGCTGCCCCTGGGAGTGGACAGGATGGTGATAAATGAAACAGGGAAAAGGCAAAAATACTTAATTCTTATTTTTCTTCTGTCTTCTCTGTCAATGAAAATGGCAGGGAAAAGGCAAAAATACTTAATTCTTATTTTTCTTCTGTCCTCTCTGTCAATGAAAATGGCCTTTGTCAGAAAGAATCATAGAGAAGTAAGTCAGTTTTCAAAGTTATATGTTGGATTTATTGTATACTTAAAAAGAAAGAGAAGCTAAATGTAATGATAATTCAAGATTTTATGTACAATCCACTCCTAGAATGTATATGGAAATACTTGTTTTACTCAGCTTTTAAGTTCAGAATTTTAAAAAATGAAACATATAAAGATAATAAGTAAATGGACTTTGCTCTGGAAAAGTCAGGAAAAATTACTAACAGGCATCTGATATATAAGAAAAGTAAGGCAATGCTATGAGAGCCCACTTGATGAATTCAGGTCACTTGGACAAAATGAACTACATACTCCAGTACTGAAGGAATTCAGGGGTTGGGGGTAGAGTGGGGCTACTTAACTGCTGAGCCCCCATATGTGATATCCAAAAGATTGCTGAAAATAGAAGTACCACAAAACTGTACAAGAGTAAATATACAGCAAATTTTCAAAATTGAAAGAGAAGAGACTTAAAACTATGGGCCAGTAAATTAGACTTCGACTCCTGAGAAAAAACTTAGAATGCTTGATAAAGAAATGTTTAGTGAACAACTAGAAAAGTAAGTCATGATTACAAATAGCCAGTATAGCTTTATTATTAAGTGATGCCAGACCAATCCCATTCACTAAAACAAAAAGCAAAAACAACGACAACAACAACAGGAAAAAAAAAAAAACAGGTTACTAAACTGCTAGATTAGGAGGATGCTAGAGCTAGAGTTCACCTAGACTTTTAGTAAAGCATTTGATACAGTTTCTCAACATGCTCCTGTTGTGAAAGAGATAGTGAGATGTTGGCTGGTTCAATTTAAGTTGCTGATTCAATTTAAGTTTGAAAGATTTTCAACGTAATCACCCAGTGATATGGGCTTGCCTGTGAGATGTTTAGCATTTTATCAACCCTTGGCAAATGGCATGAGTAATATGTTCATCAAAGCTGAAGATGACTCAAAGTGGAGAAGGATAACTAACAAATCAGATAAATAACGAGGAAAATTTAGGCTTAAACTTACTGTCAAATTAGAGTTATTCATGAACGGAATGAGCTGCCTTAGGAGATACTGGGTTTCCCCCATTGGGAGTCTATAAGCAGATGATGGATATCACTTGTTGAATATGTTGTGAAAGACTGTAGAAAATTCCAAAGACTCTTTTTAGGATCCAAGTTAGAGTAGATGACCACTGAGATCCCTGGCAACTCTAAAATCTGCGATTCTCTGAATATTATCTGCAGCGTGCCTTCTAACTATAAATGTTTTATATTCAGTGCTCCAACATTCTCTGTTTTATGGTCTATTCGTTACATTGATTCCATGAGCTCATTTCAAGTAGATGCTGGAGGAAAAGAGGATATACCAGTATAAGGGCCTCAGGTGAACTATGGGAAAATATTCACTAATCACACTGCCCAGTCTTCAGATATGGAAGCATCAATTGAAAAGAATAACTATCCTTACCTAAAATGCTCAGAAAAGAAACCAGAAGAGTCACCATTTATTTTTAAAAGAAAATATCATGTCAGACTAGCCTTATTTCCTTTTGTGACAGGACAGAGTTACTAAACTGGATCAGGAAAAGGACATAGACATAGCTTTTCTTCTGGTTTTCAATGAGGTGTTTGACAAAGGTTTTGGGGTTTTTTTTTTGTTTGCTTGCTTAACAATTTCCCAGTGGGCTAAATAAACAAATATGGACTGGATGATATTACAGTTAGGTCAGCTCAGAGACAGTTGAATGACCAGAACTAAAGAACCATGATTATAAGATCATTCAAGCCAGAAAGAGGTTAGTAGTAGGGTGCTTTGGAGATACGTCTGACATTGCACTATTCAACATTTTAATCAGTGACTTGGATGAAGACATATGTGGAAAGCTTATCAAATTTAGGGAAGATGAAAAGTTGGAAGAGATGACTAACATGTTGGATGATAGAATTAGGATATGAAAAGATATCAAGAGGCTGGAATAATGAACCAAAACTAAAAAGATGAAAATTAGTAGGAAGTAAACCAACACCAATATCAGATTATGCCCTTGGATTATCAATCCTTGGGAAAACACAAGGATATTAGAAAAATCACCTGACCTAAACGGAGACTTAGGTGCACCAAAATGTTTGTCATTGTCCAGGGGGCTCTGCAGTGCACAGCAAAAATTGTAGGGGTCTTCAGTAAGGTATTGCAGATAATTCAATTTATTCATGACACTGTGCTGATTGAATCAAGGCCCTGATAAAGCTCTCACCAAATGTAGAAAGCCTATTGCTGAAGACAAGATGAATTGCTGTGTGAACAACTTGGACAAACAGTGTAAATGGATAATGAAATAGACCCAGAAGTGAAGACTGCAAGGAAAGCTAGGTCAAAAACCTTTCAGTTGACCCAGACCTTTACTCTGAATTTTTCCACATGATTTTAGCATCAATATTCTTCTTGTGATATTAAATGGCTGCAAGAAGTTAGGATGCAAGTCATAGAACAACAGTCTCTAAAGAAGCAAAGCTATATGTCACCTTAAAAGCAATGGAAAAGAGGCAGAGTGAATGTGATTAGTCTATAACATTTCACCAATGAAGAGTTACACAGCAGTGACTTAAAACATATTATCAGTGAGCAAGAGGACCAGAAAAGGAGATGGGACAATCATTTAGGGAGGGAGAGTGATGACCACTGGATAGCCCATGTACACCACTGGTACCAGTGAAATGTCGAGAAATCAAAGGTCCCTTCAGCATGTTGAGTGGGACTCTTACGATTTATGAGAGGACATGCAGAAGAGTCACATTGCATAAAAAATCACAGATGGGCTGCCCACTGTACTACTCAAAGGCATACCTAGGTCAGTGAGATCACGGATCCAACAAAGTATTGACTACGTGGCCTTCATTTTAGGAAAGAGCCTAGGCCAGTCATCCTTCCTTCTTTCTTATGCTTCTGACTTTCCAGACTTTGCCACCATGCCTCTACTGCAGTTTGACCCTGGAACTTTGCTCAGTATCTGGGGCCTCCTCCCATTGCAACATCCATCTGTGTCCTTCCCATCTCAGAACCTCTGCCATGCTGGCACCCTTTGCCTATAGGTTGGTCCCTCCCAGGATCACCTTTTTGGGGAGGGGCTCAGACTAGCCAAACTTTATTTTCTTCTCCTAGCTCTGTTTCTGACTCTCTGGACTTTGGCACTAGACCCACCCCCCCCCACAAGACATTCACACACTTTTTCAGCTCCCTTTTGTGTTTGGTTTTAGGTTATTTTGTTTCTCTTTTCTTCAGGCATTATGAATTTTTTTTCCTTGAACAGAAAAAAAAAATACGTGTACATGAAACCAAGAATCTATTTACACTCATCTTCCTCTTCCTTTTAAATATATAATAATTTCAACATATAACTTTCAAAGTTTTCTTATTTGTCTGTATTTCCTTCTGGTCTTCCTCCTGTTCTATACTTTGAATTTTCATTTCATAGTGTTTTCAGAATTTAATGTTTTGTGGGTGGTCTTCTCCCATTCAAATGTAAGCTCTTTGATGGCTGAGACTGCTCTCTTTTTGGATGTATTTGTATCCCCACCACTTAGCACCCATTAAGGAGTTTCAAATATTTTAAGGTTGTAGTACAAAAGAGGGATTCACCTAATAAAGAGAAGAGCAAAGAGTGCAAGTTCAAGAGAGATTGATTTTGGAGTTTGGGAAGGAAAAACCTGGTAGCACTGGTTTCATGAGACACACTGTCTCATGAAACAATGGGTTCCATCTCTGTGATTCTGTGATTCTCACAGTGGTAGGGGAAGGGGAGAGAAAGGAAGGGAAAAGAAGTCAATGATGATTGATGAATAAACCAGTCTACTAAATTAAAGTTTTTTCTTCTTTTTTTCATTAATTTATTTTGATTTATCAGCAATCACTTCCATAAGCTTTTGAATTTTAAATTTTTCTCCCCAGTTTTTTTCTTCTAATGGCCTTGTGTAGACCTTTTGTGAAAGCACAATTTTTTCTTGTTAGAAATAGACTTTCCTAGAAGGTAAAAGAGATTTTTCATTGGGGAAATAACCTTGAGAATCATTTCCAATTGATCAAAAAACATTTATTAAGCACCTACTATGTGCCAGAAGAAGTCTGGGATTCTATAACCAGAAAGAAACATTCTACCAAGAACCTGTTGATAGCTATCTAGCTTAAAAAAATAAAAAGAGTAGACGTATATTGACTTTGGTAAGGATTCCGATGCCCACCCTCCAATTTCTTCTTGATCCATAAGTACATTCTCATTTATCCTGAAGAAGAAAATGAAAAGGTATTATTCTATGGCCATCAAACTTGGTCTTTTTTTTCCTATCAACATAGAATTAATGTGGGAAAAACATTTTAGACTCAGAGGTTTTAATATTGCTAATGGATTTTTCCCAAGTTCTTTAACTAATTCCTTCAATTCACTTTAACTCTGTGGACAGATACAGTTTAAGCCTCAGTTTCTCCATCTATAAAATGAGTAGACTAGTTCTTAACTTTTTGTATGTGTCTTGAACCCTTTTGATAATGCAGTCAAGTCTATAGACCCCTTCTCAGAATAATTATTTTCAATGCATAAAGTACAATACATAGAATTACAAAGAAAAGCAATTACATTAAAATTTGGTTGTCAAAATGTTTAATTAAAAAAAACATAATGGACTTCAGGTTAAGAATTTCTGGATTATATTAAATAATCTCTAAAGTCACATCCAGTTCTGACTTTCTATGTTCTGCCTACTTAGATGCCAAGCAGATCTGACATTCTGTGGTCAAGCGTTCTCTGTTTTATGGTAACTTCCAGAGCAGACATTCCAAGATTTTGGATTTGCTTAGGATTGTAGATGATATATGTGAATGTGATGAGGAATATGTTTTTAGTTGGAAGGGAAAATGATCTTATATATGTGTGTGTGTGTGTATATGTATGCATATATACATGTATGTATATGTATAAATATGCATATGCATGTGTATGCCTACGTGAATGTATGTGTATATAGAGAGTGAGAGAAAGAGAGACAGACATACAAAGAGAAACTGTTCTTGCAGGCCTCTGCCTGCTCTACTGTTTTCCTGTTTCCTGGATGCTAAAAGATGAGTTTGGTTGGAGGTCATTTTGTTTGTTTCCTTTGTTCCTTTTTCTTTTTTTTTAAACATTATGAAATATTTTTTTCCTGGAACAGAAAAAAAAGAATTCTACATGAAACTAAGGATCTATTTATATTCAGCTTGCTTTCACCATACAACTTCCAATTTTCTTATTTGTCTGTATTACCTTTTGTTCTTTCTCCGATGTTGTGATTTTATTTTTAATGTTTCAGTGACTCTCTTTTATTGTTTTGTTTGTTTTCATAATCTTTTCACTTTCTCTTCTCCTTTCAGACCCCTCCCCCAACTAACGGGGGCGGGGGGGGGGTGGAGCAGGATGACCTTACAACAAATAAACATAGTCAAACAAAACAAAACCCCACACTGGCCATGTCAAAAAGTGTATGTCTCATTTTGTACCTTCAATTCATCATCATTCCTTCGGGGGTTGTGTATTTTGTTTAGTTTTCTAAGAATTATTTCTTTTTTCCTGAGGCAAGAGATTTCTTTTTTTTTTTTCCTTATGCTTTGTTTTCTTATCTTGTAAAAAAAAAATCTCTCAGAGAAAACAGTAAGGCTTAATTCTAATTCCTCTAGAGCTAAGGAAAGTTCTTGGGTCAAATCAGGTAAGGGGTGGAAGGGTTGGGGAGATAAATTTGTAGATAATTTGCTTCAGCCAGGCCTGTTTTTCCACAGAAATTAGTGTGTGTGTGTGTGTGTGTGTGTGTGTGTGTGTGACAGAGAGAGAGAGAGAGAGAGAGAGAGTGAGAGTGTGTGTGTGTGTGTGTGTGTGTGTGTGTACACAAATGGAAGGTATTATCCTGCCCTCTTTGAGTTCACAAATAATTTCCACATTTATTGTCTCATTTGTTCCTGGAAGTAACTCCGTGAGATAGGTCCAGAGGAAATGATCATCCCTTCTTTACTGATGAGGAAACTGAAGACCAGAAATGTGAAAAGATTTGCTGAAGGTTACACAGCTAGTCAGTGGCAGGGTCATCATCATGATCACAGCAGCTAACATTCATGTAGTGCTTCTTATGTGCAAGGCACTGTGCTAAGAACTTTACAATTATTACCTCATTTGATTCTTGTAATAACTCTGCAAGATAGATATTATTTTTAGCCCCATTTTATAGTTGAGGAAACTGAGGCAAATAAAGGTTAAGTGACTTGCCCAGGATCACATAGCTACTAAGTGTCTGAGATTTGAACTCAGGTCTTCCTGACTTCCAGACCCAGCTCTCTATCCACTAAGTCATCTAGCTGGCTCTGAATCTAAATCTAAATCTTAGGACTCGATCCCAATGGTGCATTCAGTTCACCAGTTACCTCCTTCATTAATTGTGTGTGTGTGTGTGTGTGTGTGTGTGTGTGTGTGTGTGTATGGTGCCATGCTGATGCTTTAAGTACAAGTACATTGTATACATGTATTTAATCTTTGTCTGCATGGATCCACATTTTACCTTTACGTACCTATGTGTAAACTAACATGCCAACAGGCATGCACATACTTAGATGCGCTTAAATATCCAAGTATGACTTTCATATGGAATAGCATAAAATGTGTTACAATTGTAAAGGGCTTGTTCCATACAATAGTCTTGTGAAGAGTCAATATGTCAGTAACAAGCATTAATTAATAGCTTCCTATATCTAAGGCAATGAGCTAAATGTTAAGAAAACAAAGAAAGGCAGAAACACAGTCCATGCCCTCCAGAAGCTCATGGCTTAACAGTGGAGATGACAATTAAATGGCAAGGTACAGGAAGTCATCCATCAAAAAAACACCTGCTAAACTCCAGGAACTGCACTGAGTGATGGAATCCAAAGAAAGGTAAGAAATTCACAGGGCAGCTAGGTACTGTAATGGAAAGAGTGCTGGGCCTGAGGTCAGGAAGACTTATCTTCCCGAGTTCAAATTTGGCCCCAGATACTTATTACCTATGCGACACTGGGCAAGTCATTTAACCCTGTTTGCTTTAGTTCTTAAATGAGTTGGAGAAGGAAATGGCAAACCACTCTAGTATCTTTGCCTAGAAAACCTCAAAAAGTCTTATGGAAAGTCTGACAACTGAAAATCAACTGAACAACAAAATAAGGAATCACTCAGAAAGACCTGAGTTGAAATTTGACCTCAGACACTTACTAGCTATGTAACCCTGGGCAAGTCACTTAACTCTTGTTTGTCTCAGTTTCCTCATCTGTAAAATGGGGATAATAACAGCACCTACCTCCCAGGGCTGCTGTGAGGAGCAAATGAGCTAATTGTAAAGTGTTTAGCATAGTACCTGGCACACAGTAAGTGTTATATAAATGTTAGCTTTAATTATTACCCTTAGGTGCAAAAAAGATTTGTATAGGATAAATAGGAAAAATTGGAAATAATCAATGAGGGAAGGAATGGAATTAATGTACATACAACATACTTGCAGGGCAGACAGAAAGTCATCACAGAGGGAAGGCACTAACAACTGAGAAGAAATGGGAAAGGGATCCTGAATAAGACAGAATTTTAGCTAACTCTTGAAGGAAGAAGCCAGGGATACTTAAGAGTCAGAGGTGATTGAGCAGAACATACCAAGCAGGGGACACAGTTAATGGAAAGGCACAGAGAAGGGAGACAAATGTAGGAACTGAAAGTCAACAGGTATAAGAAGACTGTAGAATGTGTGGAAGGGAGCAAAGTATAAGAAGACTGGAAAGCTAGGAAAGATACAGGTTATAAAGAAATTAAATGTCAAATAGATGAGTCTAGTTGATCCTACAGGTAATAGGGAGCCCCTTGAACTCATTAAGCAAAGAATTGACCCGGTCAGGCCAATGTTTTAGAAAAAAAAATCATCATGGCAGCTCAACAAAGAATGGCTTAGATATGATGAGATATGAAGTATGAGACCAGTTACATCTTTGGCAATAGTCCAGGAAGAGGTGATGAGGGCTTGAATGGAGCTTGCATGAGTGAAGAGAAAAGGACTGTGCAAGTGGAAACTGGGCTCAAAGAAGCTGTTCATTTTAAAAAGTCACACAATAGCTTTCAGTCTAGACTTGAACCCATATTTTCTATCTCCATTTATAGGAAACTACTATAGAGTATAAACAGTGTGTGTGTATACACAAATATATATATATATGTATATGTATATGTACATATATAGAAAACATGTTTAGCAATCTACACTGCTCTGGCTCTAGGCTCTATTTTTTCAACTGAACAAATGAACTGACCTGGTAAGGTTCTCACATCTTTTTCTCCTGTGGTCCCTATGCTTAGAAGTTGGCTACCTATTAAAGAGGTTCCCAAATTCCAGAGTCCACCCAGCTGTATATGCACGTGTGTGTGTGTGTATGTGTGTATGTATGTGTGTGTGTATGTATGTATATGTGTGTGTCTGCACATGTACTCCTGCCTTCAAGAAGCTTACTTTTTATCGGGGGGAAATGTCTACTCTATTTCTTGAATCACAAAATCTCTAAGTTGAAAAGGGCCTTGGGGACTACCTAGCCGAAATCTTTATCTGAACAAGATCCATCTTTACAGCATACCTAATAAGTGATCATCTAAGGCTTTGCTTGGAGACTTCCAGTGAGGAGATACCTATTGCCACCCAAAGCAACCTATTTCACTTTTGTTTAGTTCTCATTGTTGGGAAGTTTTTCTTTATTGTAACCCTGAATTTACCCCTCTGAAATGTAACCCATGGCTCTTAGTTTTGCCCTAGGGAGTCAGACAAAACAAATCTATTCTCCCTATTATGTGTTATTTTATACTTTAAGACATGTAAGATGCCCCACCTAAGTCTCCTCTCCATACTAAACATGCCTAATTCCATCAATTGATCCTTATATGGCATGATTCTTGAGATTGGTTACTCTCTTCTAGATATCTTCCAACTGACCAATGGCCTTCTTAAACTGAGGCATCCAGAATTTAACACAGTTCTCCATATGTAGTCAGGTCAGGGCTGATTACAGTGAAGGCAGTATCTCCTACTCTAGCCTAAGATCACAATAGCTTTCTTGGTTTCACTATCCCATTGCTGATTCATCTTGAACTTTCAGTCCACTAAAGCCCCCAGATATTTATCAAACGAATATCTTGGTATGCTTCAAACATCTTGTACTTGGGAAAGTTCATTTTTGTAAGATTTACTTGTATCTCTTTTAATTTTCATCCCATTAGTTTCAGCCCAAATTTCCACTCTATTTTAAAGAATTCTGACTCGATTATCCAGTGTCTCCCTCCAGATTTTGTATTATCTGCAAATGTAAGAATCATTCTGCCTATACCCTTATCAAACTCACTGATAAATGTGAGGGCCAGGCACAGGACCAAGCACAAATCCCTGGGGCACTCTACTGGAGAACTCCAGCCAAGGAGATATTGAACAATTAGTGATTACTTTTTGGGCCCAATCATTAAACCAGGTCCCAAATTCATCTGAATTTACTATTGTCGATCCAACATCCCTTCAGATTTTCCACAAGTTTATGAGACTTTGTCAAATACTTCATTAAAATCTAGACAAGTTGTATCTTTAACATTCCTTTAGCCCATCAGTCTAGAAACCCTGTAGGAAAAAAAGGAGGGGGGAATAAGATCAGCTTGGTAAAACTCAACTTAAAAAAATAATATTTTATTTTTCTCCAACTACATGTAAAAATAATTTTTAACATTCAGGGTTTTAAGTTTTGAGTTCCGAATTCTATCCTTTCTTCCTCCCCCGCCTCCCCCCCACAACTGATTGGGTAAACAATCTGATATAGATTATACATGGGTAATCATGTAAAATATATTTGAGAAAACTCAAACAAAAAAAGGAAAAAAGGAAAGAAGTGAAAAATAGTATACTTTGGTCTCTATTCAGTGGCCATCAGTTCTTTTTCTGGAGATGGAGAGCATTTTTCAATATGAGTCTTTTGAGATTGTCTTGGATCATTGTATTATTGAGAATAGCTAAGTCTTTCACAGTAGTTTATCATACAATATTGCTTTTACTATGCGCAATGTCATCCTGGTTCTGCTCACTTCACTCCGCATCAATTCATGTACATCTTTCCAGGTTTTTCTGAGAGCATCCTGCTCTCATCATTTCTTATAGCAGAATAATATTCCATTGCAATCATATATCACAACTTGTTCAGCCATTCTCTAATTAATGGACTTCAATTTCCTTCCATTTCCAATTCTTTGCCACCACAAAAAGAGCTACTATAAATATTTTTGTAAAAATAGGTCCTTTTCCTTTTTTTATTTCTTTGGGATACAGACCTAGTAGTGGTATTGCTGGATCAAAGGGTATGTA
The DNA here is from genome assembly GCF_900497805.2 of Vombatus ursinus. Classification (NCBI taxonomy): domain Eukaryota; kingdom Metazoa; phylum Chordata; class Mammalia; order Diprotodontia; family Vombatidae; genus Vombatus; species Vombatus ursinus. The sequence goes on along the minus strand of NW_020945014.1, from coordinate 8,163,494 downwards.
TGCATAGTATAACTCATTTTTAATAATGCCATAATTACTCATTTTAATCACTATTTCCTTTTTTTTTTTTTTTAGCTGTGCACTGATAACAAAGTAGAGATTTTGCCAGAAATTGATGTTAAACTCTTTGGCCAACAGATTGAAAAATCTATCCTTCTCTTTAAAAACAATCAGGAAATGTGCCTTCCTCCAACCATGAGGTGGACAGCTAGGTGGTTCAGTGGATAGAGCACTGGGCTTAGAATCAGGAAGGCTCATTTTCATGAATTCAAATCTGGCCTCAGGAAATGGCAAACCATTTGTTGGAAAATCCCAAAAGGGGTCATGAAGAGTAAGACATAACTGAAAATTGACTGAACAACAACAAAATGAGGAATCAGAGTCAGAAACATCTGAGTCCAAATCTGGCCTCAGACACTTACTAGCTGTGTGACCCTTGACAAGTCACTTAACCCTATTTGTTTGAGTTCCTCATCTGCAAAATGAACTAGAGAAGGAAATGGCAGACCACTCCAGCATCTTTGCCAAAAAAACCCCAAAGTGGGCCATAAAGAATTGGATATGACTGAAAAAAAACCATGAAGTACTTCTTCCATTCTTTGTAACCTTTCAAAAATTAACAGTGCTTCACTAATCTAATTTGCCAGTTCTTTAAATATCTTATGATGTAGTTCATCTGAGCCCCATGACATACAAATGTTTTCATGGCACCATGAGCTCATTGACATGGGTGTCATTTCCAATGGTGTACTTCAGTCCATTTATACTTTTTTATTGTTCATATTCTCCCAAAACATCTCCACAAAGAGTCAGTTCAATATGCAATGAAGCTTCCTCTATCTTGTCATTATGTGGCTGACAATGGGACCAGTGGGCTCTACATCTGTTGTCCTTTACTCTCCCTACATGACAGGCTCACATCCTTTTGGTTGGTTAAAATACCTTTGATTGTATCTTTTATGGCATGCAATCTTTCATGTGTACCTAGTCACACCTTCTATACATCTATCCATGGCCCTCAGGGTGATCCATAATTTTGATGCCTTAAATACTGTGGTCTTCTATGATCCACAGACATATAACACCACTAGAAGCATATGATAGTTAAAAAGGTAGAATTCCACAAGTTAAACCAGTCTGTTGTCCTTCTGTTCCATTCTGAAGCCTAGTTCATTGTCCATCTACAATGTAAATCCCTGGCATTAGTGCTAAAGGATGATCTCTACAGGCTGTCCAACCATGTCATAGATGATTGATTGACTAATTGATAGAATGTAAACTCCTTGAGAGTTGAGACAGGTTTGTTCTTTTCTTTGTCCTCTAAGTGACTAGAAATATGTGTTGTACATAGTAGGTATTTAATAAACGCATTCAGAATGATTTTGTTATATACACATCAATGAGTAACACTCAGTTTCCTGACTTAGATTTCTAATATTTTTCATTAAAATCACTTAATTTCCATTCTCTCAATATGGTGACCTCCTTTGATGCCAAAAGCAGCTGGTGTTGTCATGGCAACTTCATAAAGTTTGGTGGGGGTTGGGGGTGGAGTTTGAGAGATGGTAGATAAAACAAGGATAAAATTATTTATAAGTATTTTTTCCTAAGTTTCCAGGTAAACAGACCAAAATTGGCAAGTGCAACATCCCAAATTGATCCCAGTCCTCTGGGGACAGAAATAACATGAAAGCTATCTCATTAACTCAGATCAGAATATCTCTCATCATGCTATTGCCCTTTAGAAAAATGTTTCTCAATTAACTTTTCAAGTGAATTGGATTATTTCCTGCCAATTTGAAGTCCTTTATACATGGCAGGGCAGGGTCTGAATGTGAAATTGCAAACTCAGCTTTCCTACCCTAAACCTACTTCTCCTAATTGCCATTTGAAGCAAAGTGTTCTAAAGAGATAATCCATAAAGTAGCATAGAAGGCACGCTGGACTTGAAGTCAGAGGATCTGGGATTAAATTCTAACTCTGTCGATTCTTGTGTGATTAGAGATGAGTGTCTTAATTTCAATAAAGGCACAGGCCTCAATTTCCTTATCTATAAAATGTGGGGATTAGAACCCATGACTCATAAGGTCCTTTTCAGCATTGGATCTCTGACCGTAGAAGCCTGTAAGAAAAATGCCAAATTCTGTCTTTTATTTTCCCTAAAGAAGCTTCCTGTATAGATTTACAGAATATTAGGGCAGAAAGGAAAAATGTTAATACTTGGAATGTCATAGCTAAAAGGAACATAGCAGAACTTGCAGTCCACTGAATGAGGGAAAGGGCACAAGATGTTTATTGGATGAACCCTTGAGCTAAAAGGAACACCAAAAGGAAGTCACTTGGGAATCCCAGACCACAGCATGGCCTCAGTGATCACTGAAACTCCTTCCCATTTGTTTTTTTCTCACATTAACTTGTATACTCTTTCATGACAGAATGCTAAAGTTACTTCAGAAAAAAATAAATAAATGACAATTCTAGAATTTATAGGGTCATAAAGGTTAGCACTGAATGGGACCTTAAAATACAGACTATTTGAACATAGAACATAGACTGCTAGAGCTTTAAATTCACAGAATATCAGAATTTAGAAGGTACCTCACAAAACACCCAGTCCAATGTCTACCTGAAAACTAATCTCATCTACGACATACTCAACACATGGTCTTTCAGACTTTCCTTGAAATCCTTCAGTGAACTTTTCCTCCAAAGCAGTCCTTTCCACTCTGAAAGAATTCTAAATATTAGGAAGGTTTTCCTTACATCAAATCTAAATTTGAACTAGCAGGTGCTTTACAACATAGAACACTAGAACATTGACTATTGAAGATGAAAGGAACCTTAGAACATAAAGTATTAGAAAAGAGACAAAAATCAGTTCCACTAAAAATAAACACAAATAATAACCCTCTTCAAAGAGAATTGACCCCAAAAGATAACTGCTATTCAAAATGCACAGACTCCTACTCGAGCTGCAATAAAGAAGCAGTGTACAATAATAATTAGGAAAACAATGTCATGGCGGGGAGACCACTGTTCCAGTGGGGAACAGGGATTGGTCCCAGTCTAGCCTGTAACTCGATATAAAGGAGAACAAAAGGATCGATTTTAATGTAATCCTATTAACTAATCAAAAGGTTGTAAAGAATCACTCCCAAGAGGTTCTGTCCTGTTGTGGTTAGAAAGATGGCTTGCTTTTAATTAAGATACAGAACAGCAGTCCAATGTCAACTCCCAGCTGCCAATAATCATTTGTTGATAATGGCCTAGATTTTTAAATATTTAAAATTTCCCACACTAGATGTGATCTCTAAACATAAGTAAGGGAAGAAGTTGTATTCAATCCAATTCACAAATATTTATTGAACATCTATTGTTCATGCATTCCACATACATTTTTTAAGACCCTCAGATGTAAAGAGTTTTATGCTAGCTAGGAAGGTAAGGGGGAGGGAAAGGGAAGGAAACAGGCATTTATTAAGTGCTTACAGTGTTCCAAGCATTGTGTTAAGCACTTTACAAATGCCATCTCATTTGATCCTCAAAATAATCCTGTGGGGTAGGTGCTATTATTATCTCCATTTTACAGATGAAGAAAGTGAGGCAGGTTAAGTGACTTGCCCAAGGTCACACAACTGCTCAGTGTCTGAGCACCAAAAATATAAAGACACAGCCAATCGTTAAGCTTGCAGACTAGATAGGAAGATAAGACATCAGGATTTCAGGAATACCCACAAACATCACAGATGTATGGAAGAGAGAGGCCTTAAAGTGCTGTGAGGCTTCAAAGAACAGAAGAGTCACTTTGGTAGTGGGGTGGGAGTGGGGTGGGATCAGAGAAAGCTTCATGGATAAAATGACATACTGAGCTAGACTTGGAAGGATAAAGAAGCTAAAGATGATACATAAGGTACACTGAGCAGAGAAAACAAGGTGAATAAAGACAAGGAGGTGGAAAAGAGCAAGATGCATTTGAGAGGAGGAAACTGAGTTTCATCTAAATGTCCTCTGAAGTCCCTTCCAATTCTGAGATGCTTTGAATGCCATTCTCTAAAGTACTCTCATTTGGGTGGGGTAGGAGATAATGCTAGAAAGGTAGACTCAGCCACAGAATATTAGTTAGTAATAATAATATTAATAGTTCTAATAATAGCCAGGATTTTTTAAAAAGCTTTAAAAGTTTACCGATTATTTTATATATGTTATATAGTTTGATGCTCACAACACCCCCAAAGAAGTAACTAGGGTAGGATTTTACAGATGAGGTGAATTGTCCACAGTCACACAGCCAGTAAATATCAAGTCAAGGTAAGAAGTATTTATGAAATCCTCACAGAGGCACAATTTCTAATTCTTGCTACTGGGGAGGGTTGAGACTGGTAGATTGCTTGAGTTCAGGAGTTCTGAACTGCAATGTGCTAAGCCTAACAGGTGTTGCAACTATGTCTGGCACCAATATGGTGACCCCTTGGGAAGGGAACTACCAGACTGCAGAAGGAGGGGCAAACTAGCCCAGGTGAGAAATGGAGAAGGGTTAAGTTCCCATGTCAGAGGGGTAAAAAGAGACACCAACATTTGAGCCTAGTTGACTGTCAGAAGAGAGATGCCTTTGACCATAATAAACTAGTCAACATAAGAATAAGCAGGTACAGAGGAAAAGATAATTGGCCCAGCCCTGAGCTATGAGATAAAGCATACGGAGTAGAAGATATTGCTCACGTCCTTGAGGAGTTATATTGTATTTGGTGAGACAAGTCACAAGTACATGAAAAGAAGACCATATGAAATAAAATGCAATCAATTGTCAACATTTGCACCATAGTCAATAAATACTATGGGATGGCTTCAGCAGTCAGGGAGAATTTCATGGAGAAAGTAGAATTTGTACTGGATATCAAAGATATAGTAGTAGGGATTTGGGGCAGGAAGAAATAATAGAAAAAGTTTTGTGGTGCAGAGGTGGATACAGAAGAAATCAAAGGAGCAGAGGGAATCAGAGTTAGTTAGATCTAGAAGGGATCTTAGAGGTCACATAGCCCAACCCGATATTTTAAAAACAAGTAAACAAAGGAAAGTTGAAGAAACTTGCACAAGATTCATGTTTCTGAGGTATGGAAGAAGATCAGAGAGGTAAGATAGAAAAAGGGGAAACAAAACTGGATTTGGAGTCAAAGAACTCTTCTTACCTGTGTAATCTTCCTTAATGCATTTAAGATCTCTAAGTTTCTTCATTTATAGTATGAAAAGTTGGGGACAGCAAAGTCTACAAGATCCCCTTTCACTCTAAATTTTTTGATCTTATCATTATGGAAGGCTCTGTTTTGGGAATTTGACATTATTATGGTTCTCCCATGAGTTAATTTCAAAGGACGAGACTCAACTTGTTGAAGTGGAGGGTGAAGGCTCAGTGCCCAGAAAAATGGAATTCAAGTCCTATTTCTGCCACTAGCTAGTGAGGTAACCTTGGGAAAGTTGTGGTTGTGTGGTTGTGGTTTGTCCTTCATTCTTGAAGAGGACTATGACATCAGGAAGAAGATGCCATGACTTGCAGCTGAATTGGACTTAAGTGAGGGAGGGCTGTGCAAAGTCACCAGCCTCACTTTCTCCTCCACAGCCATCTGGTCCAGATATAGATCAGGACAACTGGAGATGGCCCAGGATGCAGTGGGAGACCTTGGCCTTTTTAAGCTAAGAACTTTCTGAGTTCTCTCTTTGACTCAGGCAAAGCCTGCTCAATGATTAGGCCTGTTTAAGAAGAGAGGCAAGGAATGGAACCTTTAGAGGAGAAGAGAAGAGAGAAGAGGAGAGGAGAGGAGAGGGGAGAAGGGGAAAGAAAGGGAGGGGAGATGAGTCAGACTACTCACAGGTTGTGGTTTATCCTTCACTCTTGAAGAGGACTATAACATCAGGAAGATGATGTCACGACTTGCAGTTGAATTGGATTTGAGTGAGGGAGGGCTGTGCAAAGTCACTAGCTTCATTTTCTCCTCCAGAGCCTTCAACTCCCACCAGCACTCCAGCTCTTTTTCTGAGACCCTGGTTTTCTTACTGGTGGGAAATCACCATAACTAGCCCACACACACCCACTATCACGTCATCTTCATGCCCTTCTGTTCACTCCCCACAGTAACACTCACCTGATCCATATACACATATTCCACCACTAACTCTGGGAACAATAATCAATCAACACTACTATTCCTGGAAAGGATATGTCTGTCAATTATCCTATGACTCTAATCAGCATCCCTGACCAAAATGCTGCCTCCTACATCACCACTTGCCTATGTATATTGCCTTCTCCTCTTAGAATGTAAGCTCCTTGAGGGTAGGGGCAGTCTTGCCTTTTATATTTATGTCTCTAGTCATAAAAAAGTGTCTGGTACATAAAAAGCACTTCAGGAATTATTTCCACTTATGAGATTATTCATCCATCCCTCATTCAACCATCAAAGCAATAGCTGAGATTCTCTTGGAAAACAGAAATTCAGTAAGCTCTGGGTAGCTGGTATTCAATTTGGAAATGACCTCAACAAAAAGAAAATGAGGAAAGAGAGCCTGGTCAGATCAGAGAGACCAGAAATTTAAAAATGATAAAAGAAAGTAATGACTGATTTATGAAGAATAATTAAAGGACAAAGAAGAGATGCTTTGATTTTTTTAATGACTTGGGCAACATATTTGGAGATTTAAACATCTAGAAGGAAAAAGAATGACTTCACTGAGTATGAACAGAAGAAATAGACTAATAATAGAATGCAGCAACAAATGAAAGCTTGTCTGCTGAAATCTTTTCCATTGGTTAAGGTTCAACTCAGATGAAGCCTTCCTTATGAAGAAAGCAAGAGCGTATAATGGAACAAGCCCTGACTCTGGTGTCTTAGGACCAGGGCTCAGAAGCAATCTCTCATGTTTGCAATCTATGTGACTGGGAAAATCACCCAACTTCCATGGGCCTTTGATTCTTCCCTTGTGAAATAGAGGTTGGACTACAAGGTCGCTGAGATCTCTTCTAGCCTTATATTTAGAGACAACTAGGTGATACAATAGATAGAGCACTAGGCTTCAGTCAGGAAGACCTGAGCTCAAATCTAGTCTCAGACACTGACTAGCTGTATGACCCTGGACAAGTCTCTCCTGCCTCAGTTTTTCAACTATAAAATGGGGATGATAATAGTACCTACCTTAAGGCAGTTGTCAGGATCAATGCAAGGATATTTATAAAGCACTCAGCACATGGACTGGCACATAGTAGGTGCATAATAAATGTTTCTTTACTCCCTATATCTATGATTTCATGATCTATTGATACTGACCCAAACCTCTAGTCAGAAGTGATTTCTCTCTCCAAGGAATTCTAATACTTATCACATTCTGTCTCGCATTCCAGTCAATGTGTATACATGTCTTTGTCCCTACTAGACCACAAGTTCCTTGAGGTAGCATGGCGGAGGAGGGAATCAGTCCATATGGCTTCAAGCTGTTAAATGTGCATGCTCTTCAAAATTCAAAGGAATGAAGCTCAGTATCCTAAGAAATACAAAGGTCAACTGGTCCTTGAGTCTGGAAATCAGGAGTGTTTGAAGTTTTCATCTCTGCCATCTGCACAATGTCACTGACTGCCATGGCAACATTATCTCTTAATTTACCTTAATTTTCTATATGTGAAATCGTCATAATGTCATCAGCAGCTAGCTTCATGGAGAAGCGGAAAGGATTAATGATCAGCAACATCTTGACCATCAAAAATTAAAAAACCTGCATACCCCATACACATTTTAAAACACATGGATTCCATCCAGAATCCAATGTCATGTAAAAATAGAAAGAGTAGATATTAATTCTTTGGGGCAGCTAGGTGGTGAAATGGATAGAGCACCAGGCCCAGAGTCAAAGACTCATCTTCCTGAGTTCAGATCTGACCTTAGATACTTACTAGCTATATGACCTTGGGAAAGTCATTTAACCCTGTTTGCCTCAGTTTCCTCATCTGTAGAATAAGCTGGAGAAGGAAATGGCAAACCACTCTAGTATCTGCCAAGAAAACCCCCAATGGGGTCATGAAGAGTTGGACACAACTAAAAAAGGACTTAATAATAAGATGTTACTGGTTTTCTCTTGTCTTCTTAAAATAAGCTAGGAAGGGAAAGTGTCCATGAAGACAAAAAAAAAACACCTTTGCATCTAATATATCTGACAACATTATGATAGTAAAGATACATAGCAAGTTTACACGTATAAAACCAAGAGTCATTTTCAAATAGTTAGTATGATCAAAGACCTATATGAAAGAATGTCCAAAATCACCAATAATCAGAAAAATGTAAATCAAAACAATTCCAAGGTTTCATCTCACAACAGCAAATTGGCAAAGATGATAGGAGATGGTAAAAGTTAATGCCAGAGGAGCTGTGGGGGAAAAAAAAAACAGGCATACTAATACACTCTTAAGAGGGCTGTGAATTAATCTAATTATTCTGGAAAGCTTTTTGGTATTATTCTTTAAAAGTGAAAAAAATACCTACTCTTTGGCCCAAGAATATGCTAAGCATATACCCTTTGGACATTAAAGGTAAAAAGAATAATGCCATATACTACAAAATAGTTATAGCAGCACTATTTATGGTAGCCAAAACAAAAACAAAAAACTGGACATAAAGTCTGTCCATCAACTGGGATAAAAAAAAATCATTGCATGTGAATGTAAGGAGATATTACTGCACAATAAGAGGTTATGAATGTTGCGGATAAATAAAAATCAGAATTTACATGACCTGTGGCAGAGGGAACCAAGAAAACAATATACATGATGACTACCAAAAAAGAGTTAATGGAAAGTTAATGGGAAGAATACAATAAAATTTGGACACTGTAATTATAACAACCAAGCTTGGTCAAGAACAGAGTAGGGAAAACTCACCTCTACAGAGGTGTGGGTTAGGAGCAAAGAATACTGCACATATTGTCAGGTATGATGGATGAGTTGGTTGGTCTTACTGAACTGCTTTTTCTTTTTCTCTTTCTTTTCTAATCACTGTTCCAAAAGAAGTCAAAGGGTCGGGAGGGGAAGTGAGGTAAAGCAATATATTCAGAAATGAAGGTGCCGTAAGAATAAAATACATCAACTTAAAAAGATTTAAGGAAGAAAGATAAGTGGCCTAATGGGTGGAGCATTGGACTAGAAATCAGAAGACCTGGGATCAGATTCTGAATCTGTTTATTTCTTCTGATTGTATGACCCAATCCATGCCATTTGGCCTCGATATGCTTCAGTTTCTTCTGTATCATGGAAGGGGTTGGATGAAACGAACTCTATGATCCTTCCTCACTCTAACACTTTATGTTCTAATACCCCATGTTCTAAGAACCTGCCTGGTTGTAACTTTCTGTTTTCTCATTTCTACCTTCCAAACTATCTTCCAGTTCTAATAATTCTAGGACATGTATTTTGTCTCATCAAATGTTCTAAAGATTCACAGGTTAATCCTTCCCTGGAGATACGGTAAAAACTGTTCGTTCAGAGACAAGGTGAGCGGAGGCACCATCAAAGGAGAGTAAATCACTACACAAAAATTCACAGGAAGGTGGTAGGAATCCCATCTAGCATTAGTGACCTAAGTTTAGGTTTATCAAGCAAAAAAGATATATGTTTTTTAAATCAAGATTTAGAAAAGAAGAACATGAGAGGATGGAAATTCACTTTGTACAAGAATTCTTCACTTTATAAGCAAAAAGTTTCACCATAGGATTCCTTTCAATATGAAATTCTGATCCATTCACAAAAAAAGGCTTAATGCAAAAAATCTTTCAACTTCTATAGGAATATTCTGTATAATATTATTCAATAGACAAACAATGATATGCATGTAGAAGGTACATAACAGATATTTGTTGCACTGAATTATTATTCGGCGCATCCTATGTTCGAGGTCTGCTATCATCTCAAGCTTAACAGGTCCAAAGCTAAGTTCATTACTTCTTCTATAGAACCTGACTATTCTCCAAATTTCCTGTGTCTGTTTCTCCCTGCTATCCTCTGCCATTCAAACTTAAAACCTCATCCATCTTTGGCTCTTCCTTCCCTTTGCTTCTTGCTACTTTCATTCTACTTCTTTCACCCTTTCTCTCAACATCCCCCAGACATCTAATAAGGAGAAGAAGGAAGAGATGAAAGGTCATTTTTATTAAGTACATTTATTAAGTACCTTCTATGTGCCATATTATGTACAAATGCACAATATTTATAAATCTTATCTCATTTGATCCTCACAATAACCCTGTGAGTACAATGCTATTATCCTTTTTTTATGAGTAAGGAAAGCGAGATAGGCAGACTTGCCTAGGGTCACATAGCTAGTAACTGTCAGTGGCTACATTTGAATCCGGGTCTTCCAAACTCCAGGCCCAATGCTCTATCTGATGTGCCACCTGGTTGTATTATTCATACTACTCAAGTCCTTCCAAGTCTACCTCATTCCTGTTTCTCACATTCACACCTCCCTTTCCTATCTCAATGCTATCACTCTAGTTCAAGCTCACATCTCCTTTTTTCTATGTAATGCAATAGCCTCCCTTCCTAAACATGGCTGCTAACACAATATTTCTGATCATATAGCTCCCGATTTCCAGAATGAACAAATCACAATCTGGCCTTTAGGACCTTCCATGATTTGGCCATAGATAACTCTTCCAGTCTTTTTTCATCCCATTACTCTTAACATTCTTTATGTTCAAGACAAAAGGGATTAAGATGCATTCCCCAATCTTGGCCTCCCCTTCCCCACTCCTGTACTTTTTCCAGTCTGGAATGAACTCCCTTCCTTATTTCACCTCTTGAAAGCCTTCCTTTCCTTCAAGACTCAGCCCAGATGCTATTTCTGTGAAGCCTTCCATGATCCCCTCCCTTTTCTATTCTCACACCAATCTTGGCATGCATTTATAATAATATTAGTTCACTTTTATATAATGTTTTTAAACTGTCACATGTATTATTTCACTTGGTCCTTGTACAAAACCCTTACTGAATTATTATGCCCTTTTTAAAACTGAGAAAGCTGAGGTTCAGAAGGATTAAATGAGACAGCTAGATAGAGCACTGAGCCTGAAGTTAGGAAGATCTGAGTTTAAATCCAGCCTCAGACACTTACTAACTATGTGATCATAGGCAAGTCACTTAACCTATCTGCCTCACTTTCCTCAAGTATAAAATGGGCATAACAATAGCAACTACTTCTTAGAGTTTTTATAAAGATCAAATGAAATAGTAGTAAAGTACTTAGCACAGCACATGGCACATAGTAGGTGCTTAATAAATGCTTATACCCTTCTTTTTTCCCTTCTTTTCCCCCTCTTGCCCAAGGTCACATGAAGTATATTGAAACCCAGGTATTCACATTATTATCTTCTAACTTGTGTTATGGTTATCTCTGTATGCTTAATGAGTCATAAGATTACTGTTCTTCATTTTTATATCCACAGGTCTAAGCACAGTGTCTTACACACAGCAGAAATTTACTAAATTTCTGTTGAAAATGATAGAAAACTCTGTACTTGCCACTGAGAGATATATAAAGAGGAATAAAACCTGGTCCATGTCCTCAGAGAGGTTGCCCTCCAGTAGGGATGAGACAACAGGTACACAAATAACTAAATAATTTCTCCTGGAGCCTCAATTTGTGAAGGGACAAGGCTGGCCTGCCCTCTTTCTTTCTTTCTTTCTTTCTTTCTTTCTTTCTTTCTTTCTTTCTTTCTTTCTTTCTTTCTTTCCTTCTTTCTTTTTGTCATCTGAAATTTCCTATTCAATGAAATCAATTTAATTCAATACAATAAACATTTATTAAGTACCTACTATGTGCCAGACATTGTGCTAGGTGCTGAAAGTCCAATAAAAAAAATGAGCAAAGTCACACAGGAAATCTCAGGATGTGTTTCTGGAATATCAGAGTCAAGTTGGTAAAAGTGATGATTCCATGAGAAAAAAAAAATGTGAACCCAGGGAGAAAGAAAAAAAAAGATGGTTTAGTCCTGCCCCTATCCCCTCAAAAAGTAGCAAAGATAGTTCAATTTAACAAACATTTATTAAGGATCTACTATGTTCACTTATTTAACTTTGATATGTTTGAAATCTTGGTGCTGACTGTTCCCTTTAACTCACCTCCCACAGCTAGTCTACTGTTAATTCTATCTCCATCACTCTTATCTGTCCTCTCTGCTCTATTCCCACTGTCATATCTCAATGCAAGCTTTATTCCATGACCCCCTCACCCAAACTCTTAAAATAATCTGCCTCTATTTTGTCCCCTTTCTAATCCAAACTTCATACCATTACCAGACTCTTTCTTGTTCATAGATCTAAGTCGTGTCACTCCACTACTCAAAAATCTTCAGTGGCTCCTTACTGTCTACCAAATAGAGTTCAAACCCCTTTGCTTGACATTTAGGTCTTCCACCATAAGGTACCACCTGCCCCTTTCCAGTTTTATCTCACTATACTTCCCTCTACTCTCTCAATGCTCCAACCAAACTGAACATTTTTTGCTGACCCAGAAGACACCCTACATTATCCTGTCTCTGTGCCTTTGCTTACATGGTTTCCTATACCTGGCATGGCCTCACCTTCATCACTTCACCCATTGAATTACTTCTTGTTGTAAGCTCTTCGTGTCACTCTTCATGACCTCATATGACATTTTCTTGGCAAAGATGTTGGAATGGTTTGCTACTTTCTTCTCCAGAATGAAATTACTATCCACCCTTCAAAGCTCACTTAAATGCCACATCCTCCATTCATTCATTCCTTTAAATGTTTCTTAAAGCCTATTGTGTACAGAATTCTATTTAGACCTTGGGGGATACAAAGTTTGGTTAAGACATGATCATTGTCATCATGAAACTAGAGTTTGTATTCTTAGGAGAAGAATAAGACTAAGACATAAACACAGAAAACTGCAATATAATCTTCTAGGAAGCCTAAACTTGACCCTCCCTGTCTAATAATGTAATTGTTGGCTTTCTAGTTCACTCAGGACTTTGTTTTGTATCTCTCAAATGTTTCTCTCATGTGATAGAGTATGTACTATATATCAACATTTCTGTTTTCTTGTTCTGTCAGATTGTAAGATTCATGAAGGCAGAGACTCTCTCTTATCTAACCTTCGTATCTCTAGTGTGGGTAAAATTCGTTTGGGTTATATTCACTTTCATACATCCAATGCATTTTTACAGCAGTGCTTTCTAGCGTTCCGTTGTACAGACAAATGGCCCAGAATGTGTTTCCACTGAAATATCTCAGGGTCTGTCTCCTGACTCTGTTACAAGCGAGCAGTTCTTTCATGGAAGGGGAAATTCGGATGGGCTGTGAGCAGCAGGGGAAGAGGGTAATGGATCGCCCAGGGCAGGACAGAGGGGAAGCAGTAAGGCCAATGCTCCTTTTAAATCTCCTGCCTTTAAAGTGGAAAGGGCCAATTTTCAAAATTACTTTATGACATGCTGCGTCAGCAGTTAAGCTTCTAAATTTGGTTCTGCTTCTTTTCAAAGAGCCAATTCTCCAGATGCAAAGAGGGCTCAGAAATAGGTAGAGTGAATTATTAGAACTAAGGGATGCTTCAGTGACCCATTTACTCCCTCATCCATCAAACGGAGAGTTCAAGCCCCAAACCTAAACCTCTAATAGTGGCCTTTGAAGGATTTCCCTTGTTCTTAGACCTGCTGAATGTGACCATAGCAGGCTGGCTTACAGAAAGACTTGGAGACAAAAAGCCCGGATCTGAAATCCAACTCAGACACTAGTTACACGATTTGGGTAAATCATTCCAGTTCTTTGGACCTCTGTTTCTCATCTTTAAAATTAGGCTAATAAGACGCATACTGTGTACACCCAGAGGTCATTTTAAGGATATAATGACATGGGAAAGTCCAAAGTAAAGTGAAATGCCAGGATATTCTATTGTAATGAGACGCAAAAGCATTCTCAGGAGCCAATGATCTGATAGGTAAACTATTCCTTGCTCTCCTAGTTTGCTTATGGTATCAGTCTTTATATCTAAATCATATACCCATTTTGACTTTATCTTGGTATAGGGTGTAAAATGTTGGTCTATGCCTAGTTTCTGCCATATTATTTTCCAGTTTTCCCAGCAGTTTTTGTTAAATAGTGAATTCTTATCCCAGAAGCTGGAGTCTTTGGATTTATCAAATAGTAGATTACTATAGTCATTGACTGTTATGTCTTGCATACCTAACCTATTCCACTGATCTACCACTCTATTTCTTAGCCAGTACCAAGTAGTTTTGATGATTGCTGCTTTGTAATATGATTTAAGATCTGGAACAGCTAGGCCACCTTCCCTTGCATTTCTTTTCATTAGTTCCCTTGATATGCTGGACCTTTTGTTCTTCCAGATTAATTTTGTTATTGTTTTTTCTAGCTCTACAAAATAATTTTTGGTAGTTTGATTGGTATAGCACTGAATAAGTAAATTAGTTTAGGCAGAATTGTTATTTTTTATTATATTAGCTCATGGGCCTACACATGAGCAACCAATATTTTTCCAATTATTTAGATATGACTTTATTTGTGTGAAAAGTGTTTTGTAATTGTGCCCATATTATCCCCCATTTTATAGATGAGGAAACTAAGGCAAACAGACATTAAGTGACTTGCCTACAGTCACACAGCTAGTAAGTATCTGAGGCTAGATTTGAACTCAAATATTCCTGACTTCATCTGGCACCTATGCTTTTCACTTTTCTCAATATTTGGATATTGGTGCATTGTAAACACTCTATATGTTGTCATCAACCCAGACCAAACATCTGGTTTGTGCTTACTTCCCTTCTTACTGTGACTCTGACTCCTCAGCCCAAGATGGATTTTACCTTTCCCCTTCCTTTGCACCCCAGTATTATCTAAACACTAACTAACCGTTGGTCCTGCCTCAGACAGGATTCAACCTTAGCCCATAAAAGAAGAGGTCATAGGTGTTAAACTAAAGAAAAGCTCATAAGTCACCTAATTCAATGACTTCAATTTGTAGAGGAGGAAACTCAGCTTCAGGATGATTAAGTTACTTGCCCAAGGTCACACAGATATCCAGCATCAGAGGTCCTATGACTCCAGAGACAGTGCTCTTACTTCTATGGCATGAAGTTTCTCATCATAGGGACAGAGAAAACATATATTTGACTGACACATGAAAAGGGATATTAGTTAGAACAGGAGAGGGAACTCTTGGGAGAAGTTCTTCTGTCCATATGTCAGCTATGTCTACTATTCCACAGTAGTGGTTCTGGCCAGAAACTTTGGGGATCTTCTCCCAGATTGATTCTTTTGTGAAGTCAAACTAGGCCATCTTTTGCCTCAATTCTTACCTAGCCTTTAACTAATAAATGGGTGTTACCTCAGAAAAAATTGGGATCAGGGAAAGACTTTAGCTTAAAAAGGCCTTGACCTCCCATTGCATCTAGGGCCATCTCCAGTCATCCTGATCTATATCTGGCTGCTGGACCCAGATGGTTCTGGAGGAGAAAGTGAGGCTGGTGACTTTGCATAGCCCTTCCTCACTTAAATCCAATTCACTTTCAAGTCAGAACATCATCTTTCTGATGTCATGGTCCTCTTTGAGAATAAAGGACAAACAACAATAACTACTATTACTACTACTACTACTAATAATAATAATAATAATAATAACAGCTATCACTTTTATAGCACTTTAAGGATTCAAAAGCACTTTATGTGCATATCTCATTTGATCCTTACAAGAACTGTGTAAGATAAATACTGTTATTACCCACCTCCCTTTTTACAGATGAAGAACTTGAGATTGAAAGAGTGATTTGCCAGGGTCACAAAGATATTAAGTGTCTATAGCAAAATTCAATCTCATGTGCTCCTAAGTCCAAATCTGGCATTTATCCATTGTGCCAACTAGCTGCCTCTATGATTTTGAACTATATTCATAAGAGCCCTATGGTAATTGCCTTTAGTTCTACTACATCTGAAAGCTCACAAGCTCACAAGTTCACAAGCCTCAGACTTCCTAGTATCAAGAACTACAGGTATGCACAGCCCTTTTCAGCTGTTGAACTGAATTTAACTAGTACTTGTAAAAACATAGACTTTGGTCTTTTCATTTTCCTGAATTGCAATTTAGCAAGTCAATGTGACTTCTAAACTTTGATACCTGGAGTATCACAATACCCTAGATGTTATCTGAACAGTACAAAGTATAATGGTTATGAATGATACTTTGAACCCAATCTCTATAGGCACTATGCATTTGTGAATAATAATTATATACCAGAATTCTGACCATGTCACATCATTGCCCTGCTATCTCACAGTAAGCTTCTATTCCATTATAACTCTTAGGTCTTTTATATATTATTGTTTTCTGGATATATCTCCCCTATCCTGTACCTGTTTCACTGATATTTTTTGGTACCCATATTTAATGCTTTTCATATCTCCCTATTAAATTTCATTCTTTTAGCTTCAGCTCCTAATTCTAGGCTGTCCAGTCCTTCTTTGGATTCAGATTCTGACATTCAATGTACCTGTCAAACAATGTATCCTGCCCAACTCTGTGTCACTTACAAATTTGATAAGTATTCTAGTCATGGGTTTATCCAAATCATTGTTGAAATTGTTGGACAGGACAGAACATCAGGGCACTTTCCTAGAGACCTCTCTCCTAATTGAGAGCTGTCAACCAGTCATAGGACATCAACTCTCTTTGGTACTGTTAAAAAAAATTACCTAGCTGTACCCTTATGTCCACAAAAAATTCTGAGAGGCTTTGTAAATGTCTTGCAGAAATCCCAGAGGTATACTGTATCTATGGCACTCTTATGATCACTTACTCTACTAACCTTATCTGAAAAGTAAATGTGGGTACTTTAGCATCTTCTGTTTCTCAGAGCTCACAGACTGCCCCTTTATTCAAAACAGATTGGGGTATCCTTCACAATCTTGACTTGCATATAGTAGAGGAGTACTAAATGTCTGTTAAATTAATTGATTCTATCAAATTCATCAGCTTGGCAAATCATTTCATTGTAGCTGGGGCCAAGGTTAACTTCAACCCAATCTTTCTCTGAATTGGGATGAAAATAGCATCGCCTTCACAGGGCTGTTGTGAGGATTTTCTGAATGATTCCAAGGTAGTTGGGGATCCAATTCATTCATTCAAATGAACAATTCCAGAACAATAACTACAGTTCAGAAATGGCTTTGTCTAGTGGTTAGAGGTTAGAGTAAGGAAGACATAGACAAATCTCATCTCTGCTACTTACCAGCTAAGTTATGTATATGCAAGCAACTCCCCTGGGCCCTAATTACAGTATCAGTGGGGTTTTGAGCTGATAGGGTTTTTAGAGAGTTCTCATTACTGAGATTTCCCCATGCTAATTCCAATCACAGATCCTTCTCATATTCATGTATATGCAAGGACTGTTAGGCAAAGAGATAGAAAGGCAAATAAGTCAAAATTCCTGGCTCCTAGGAGCTTACAATCTCCTTGTTGAGAAAGGATATATGTGATGATACATATGCCTTCAATTTAGAATGTGAAAAGTGAATGAGAGGAATACAAAGTATTATGAAAGAACATGGAATTGAAAGATGAAGTGATCAGGAGAGACTATTATGGAGGAAGTGGTAAGTGAGTTGACCCTTGAAAGATACAAAGGATTATAACAGGTAGGGATGGGGGTAGGGTTACTCTAAATGTAGAGAGAACAGTAACTGAAAAGATATAGAAATGAGAATCTGATGCAGCAAATATGAGCTTTTGAAAGTCCTACTAGCTCCTGCTTGAGGCAAAACACAATATCTGTAGTTCAAGACAACATAGGATTAAGACGATTTACAAGGCTTTATGGACAACAATTAGTTCTTAGTTCATTTTGATGACTTAAGACTAAATGAACCAAGAATATCCACATTAAATTCCCTTTAAAATGCACAGGGAAATAAAACATAAGACCATGGATTATCCAAATATTTCACTTCAATGTTTAAAGACTGACCTAAAATTAAATGGACTGCTCTAGTGAAAAGGGCTTCTAAGATCCCCTAGAGAGGTATCACATTATTCTAAAATTCAGGTTAACTTAGGTTTCATGAACTTTTAAAATATTTTATTAGTGTATATTAATTATTTAATGTTTTGATCATTGTGTTTCAGGATAATTGGTTTCCTTTCTAATCCTATTTTATTTTATTTACCCTCTCAGCTAAAAAGCTTGCTTCCTATTTCACTGAAAAAAATTGAGACCAGGCAACAAAAGCTCCATCTTCTTCCCTCCTCATCTCACAGATGCTTTCCACCACTGTCTCCTCCATCACCCCTCTTTGCACATGAAGTCTGCTTTTTTGCTTGACAAGACAAATTCCTCTATATGCACAACTATCATCTCCAGCAGACTGTCCCCTCTATCCTCCCTACTTTCACTAGTTTTTCTAATCTTTCCCTGTCTTTTAGTTGCTTCCCTACTACCTACAAACATGCCCATGTCACTCCCATCTCCCAAAATCTCTCCCTTGATCTGTCCATTCTTGGTAGTAGTATCCTTTGGTTCTCCTCCCTTTTGTAGCTAAACTCCTTGAGAAGACTGTTAACAATAGGAACATCTACTTACTTTCTTTTCAATGTCCAATTAAGTCTGCATAGTCTGGCTTCCAACCTCATTGTTCAATTGAAACTACTCTCCCACAAAGCTATGAGTGATCTCTCAAGTGGCAGATCTAATGACTCTTTTTTTTTTATCAATTCTCATTCTTTGTGTTGTCTCTATAATCTTCATAACCTGTCCCTTTTCCTCCTTTCCAATCTTCTTACACCTTCCCCCCCTTCACATACTCTACAACTCAATGACATTGGCCTCTTTCTGAGAGTATAATGGTGAATTAAGGAATTTGGACTGAGCTTTGTAGAAAAAAAATCAGCTAGGGAAGGTTCAACTAATATCAGGTGATTGGATGTGGCCTAGTGTGACCTTACAATAGGGTCTGATTAATATGTAAACATATAAATTTTTATTGGTAGGTGTGGCATTATGTTTGGTATACCTCCCAATCTTCCCAAGACATTTCCATAATGATTTCATATTATTTAAAGAATGACAGAATTTGAGACTTGCAAGAGACCTCAGAAACCATCTTAACTACCCACGTATTGCTGTTTGTCCTTCATTCTCCAAGAGAACCATGACATCAGGAAAGTGAATATGCAAGTGAATTGGACTTAAGTGAAGAAGGCTGTGCAAAGTCACCAGCCTCACTTTCTCCTCTGGAGCCATCTGGGTCCAGTGGCCAGATATAGATCAGGACAACTGGAGATAGCCCAGAATGTAATGAGGGATGTTGGCCTTTTCAAGCTAAGATCCTTAACAGGTCTCAGTTTAACTGAGGCAAAGCCTACTCAGTGGTTAAGACTTAATAAGAAATGAGGCAAAGAATGACCCCAAGAATCACAACTATACCATCTCCTCCCATGCCCCTATTATTACTGCAAACCGGCCTATCTTGCTATTGTCTACATACAACATTCCATCTCCATGTCTCTATGCCGCTTCCCTAGCTCCCATGTATAGGACAAAGCAGCTAGGTCTCAAAATGGATAGAGTGCTGGGCCTGAAGTCAAGAAGACTCATCTTCCTGAATTCAAATCTGGCCTCAGACACTTAGCATCTATATGACCCTGAGCAAGTCACTTAATCCTGTTTGCCTTCATTCCTCATCTGTAAAAGAGGTGAAAAAGTAAATGACAAGCCACTCCAGTATCTTTGTCAAAGAAATCCCAAATGAGGTCACAAAGAGTCAGACAGGATTAAAAAAATGACTGAACCACAAAAAATGTCTAGAATGTTCTATCTCTTGGAATTCTTAGCTGTCTTCAAGGATTAGCTCGAGACACCTCCTTCATGAAACCTTTCCTGAAGAAGTGGAAACCCCTTTCCCCCATTATCATTAATGCTCTTTTCCCCAAAATTTCTTTTATTTATTTCCTATATCCTCGGTATTTGTTTATCTAAAGGCAATAGCCTGGTTATACTTTAATTTTATCTTTGTATACCTAGAGCCCAGCTCAGTGCCTGGTAAATAATAGGTCTTAATAAATGTTCATTGAAGTGAGAAGTTATAGAGATGTGGAATTTAAATATTATCTAGAAAGATCCAAGAAGGAAGGTCTCAGGTACTACTCCATGGAGGTGACACATGAACTGGCTAATTAGAAGCCTTTTGAAAAAAAAAACTGTTTCTATCCTAATTAGGCTTGAATATTAGACTACCAACTGACTGTGCTAGTAGTGATAAAAGAATGGATTCTGTTCTAATTAATCTATGATTCCCTTATTACTTAGAATTCCTTTTTCAATGAGAATTTCCTGTTCCCTACAAAATTCATGTTTGACTTGGGTGCCTTTCTCTCTGTATCTCTCTCCTGTTTCTCTCTCTTTTAACTGCCCCCAACCCTTTGCTGAGAACTCATACTTCAAAATAGTAACTATTTCTATAATTAGCAACTCTCTAAGAAGCAGCTTTCCCTGGAGTAGACAAGGTAAGGGGTGAAAAGTCAATAAATGCAAAAATTGGGAAACCTACTTTCCTTACTGAGGAATCAGGTAAATCCAGAGCCACAAATCCAGGGAAAACCATGATGAAGCTGAAGGATAGGTAATAGCCCAAGTAATCAGATCCTATAACCTTGATTGAGTGAAATTTAGCTAGCTACTGTGCTATAAGTATACCAAACTGCGAGCTATTTTTACCGAAATATAAGAGAATCAGAAATTTCATTGGCTTGGGAAACTCAGAGCGTGGGAAACCCCACCCACCCAATGGAATTTAACCATCTATTTGTTGTGTTGTTTGGTTGTTTCAGTCCTGTCCCACTCTTCATGACCCCATTTGGGGTTTTCTTGGCAGAGATACTTGAATGGTTTGCCATTTCTTTCTCCAGGTCATTTTACAGATGAGGAAACTCAGGCAAACAGGGTTTAGTGACTTGCCCAGAGTCACACAGCTAGTGAGTATCTGTAGTCAAATTTGAACTCAGGAAGATGAGTCTTCCTGACTCCAGGCCTGGAGCTCTATCCACTTTGCCACCTAGCTACCGCCAACCATCTATAACTTAGGAGATAAATCCTTGGAAGTTATCTGAGGCACTTAAAAGTTGAGTTACTTGCCCAGGGTCATATAGAAAGGGTCACATATACAGGGTCATGTAGAAAGAAAGATTTGAAACCAACTCATCCAACTTCTAAGACCAACACTCACAGGACTATATGATAAAAAAGACTTAGAACTAAAGGGACCTTGAAAGCCAACATTTTACAAATGAGGAAACTGTGGCCTAAAGAGATTACCTGACTTGCCCAGGATCACACAAATAGTATGTTATAGAGTCTGAATTCAAACTCGTGTTCTAACTCCAAAACCAATGTTCTTTCATTGCCCCAGCTGCCTCTGTAAACTATTAAAATTAAATTAATGTGATTCACAAGCTAAAAACAGAGGTTCTTAACCTTGGATCTACAGACTGTGGTGAGATGACAAGGAATATGTGAACTTGAATCAGAAGAAAATACACACTCACACATATATGTGTATATGTATATATGTATATGTTTTATATATATATACATAACATAACTGAAATTCAACATTTCTTTCAATTATAAATGTGGACAACAAACACTATTCTGAGATGAGGTCTATAGATTTCCCCAGACTGCCAAAGGGTTCCATAAACATGGAGAAAATTAAAATCCCTGCCTTAACCTCACTGTAGATTGTATTGGCCTCCATGACATTAAATGCTTGCTGTCACTGTTCATATTGAGTAACAAGTTCTGTTTTGTGCCCTCTTTATCTCATATCCTAAATATGGCTAGTCTCATGATTTTAATTTTTCTTAGTAAAGGATTCTTCAATCTAAACACCACCTAATTTCATTAGCATTTAGAATCATAGTGTATTAGAGCTGGGATTCTACAGATCACTCGCTAACTACACCTGTGGGCTAAATCCACCAGTCACCTAATTTTGCATGGATTTTAGATTTTTTTCAATCAAGTTTGATTGTATTTAAAAGTGTAAAAAGTATTCTTGGCTGTCCATATTCTGCCTGTACCTAGTTTAACACCTTCATTTTGCATATATGTAAACTGGGACCCAAGGAGGTTATGTGAGTTTCTCATTCTCCTATAGTAAGAGACAGGGAAAGATCTTGAACTGAGTTCTTCTAACTTGAAGGCACCTCTTTTCATTATATGCTATTGTATCTGTAATTTTACCAAAGGTCCAGTTGGAAACTTTGTGGATCCCTTGGATATGACTGTGCTATTAATTATCGTATGTTTGGTGTCAGTTTCAATATGTATATTCATTCTAACATTTACTTAGTAAATGGTTCCTCATTGTGAATATTATGTAAATTACTGAGTAGATGGAGTTCAAGGGCAAAAGCGCACAAATGGCCAGGAAAATGAGTAGCGTACAGAAACCACTTTTTGTTTTTAAAGATACATTATTTACCATGGAAAGGATCTAATGTTGTGGAGTTTTTTTTGTTTGTTTGTTTGTTTTGCTTTTTTCATTTTTTCTTTCGTTTACTTAGCTATGCCTTAGTACAAGATGTTCATTTAACTGGGGCAGCTAAGTGGCCCAGTGCAGAGTATACTGGGTCTAGAGTCTGGAAGACTAGAGTCTAATTCTAGCCTCAGACATTTATTGACTGAGTGACCCTGGGCAAGTCACTTAACCTCTGTTTGTCTCAGTTTCCTCATCTGGAAAATGGGGCCAATAATAGCACCAATAATAAGAATCAAATGAGACAATAAGTGTAAATTGCTTAGCACAGTGCCTTGTACATAGAAAGTGCTAAATAAATATTAGCCATCACTCTCTTTCTTCCTTCTCCTTCTTCTTCTCCTTCTCCTCTTCCTCCTTCTTATTTTTTTTCTTCTTCTTCCCATTATGTCACAGATGACATGATCAGACCTGCACTTTAGGAAAATTACTTTAGTAGTTGAAAGGAGGATGGATTGGAGATGGGACTCAGACAAACTCACTAACAGGTTATTGCAATAATCAAGGCATGAGGTATGAGGGTCTGCACTAGAGTGGTGGCAGTGTCAGACAGAAGAAGGGGACATATTCAAGAGAAATGACAGAGGTGAAATCAGCAGACCTTGGCAGCATCTTGGATATGGGGAGGTAGTGAAAGAGAATGAGGAGCACAGGATGACTTCTGGATTTTAAGCCTGAGGGACTGGAAAGACGGTATTGTCCTCTAGGGTAATGAGGAAGGTAGGAAAGGGTGAGGGTTTAGGGAGAAAGATAGCAAGTTCTGTTTTGGACATATTGAGTTTAGACATCCAATTTGAGATATCTGAAAAGTAGTTGGAGATGCAGGATTTGAGGTTAACAGGTAAATGGGGACACAAAGGTAGATTTGAGATTCATCAGCATAAAGGTAGTAATTAAATCCATGCTTCACCAAGTGAAACTGTAGAGAGGGAGAAGAGAAGAGGACACAGGACAGAATACTGAGGGACACCTACAGTTAGGAGTGCTCTCAATGAAGATCCAGAAAAGGAGACTGAGAAGGAGTGGTCAGATAGGTAGGATGAGAAATAGGGGAGAGTGGTGTCCCAAAAACCTAAAGAGAAAAAAGAATCAGGAGAGAGTGATCAACAGTGCCAAAGGCTGCAGAGAGGTCAAAGAAAATGAGGGTTAGGAAAATGCTATTGTATTTGGCAGCAAAGACAGCACTAATTAACTGAAGAGAGCTGTGTCAGCAGAATGATGAGGTCAGAAGTCAAATTGTAAGGGGTTAAGAAGTGAATGAGAGAAGAAAAAGTAGAGGCACCTAACTGTAGCCAGTCATTTCTAGGAGTTTATCTACAAAAGAGAAAGAATAGTAGGGATGGAAGGATCAAGTGAGGGTTTTTCCAAGATAAGGGCAACAATGGAATATTTGTAGGCAGTAGGAAATGAGCCAATAGACAGGGATGACAGAGAGGGAAATCTGTTGGAGGAGATGGGGTAGAATAGGATCACTTGAACAAATAGAGAGGTTATTCATCATATGAGACAAGGAGGAAGCCTTGTATATCCCCTAGGTCCAGGTCTTGGAGGGAAAAGTTGTTAGAGACCAACTGAGGGAAGATGCCCCATGTTGATCTCATTAGTTCTGCTCTCTTTCACCCAATGGTAGATTCTGAAGTTCTAAGTACTTATTACACCAAGTATGGAACCAATCAACCAATATCTCATAGTGAAACATATAGGAAAGGGAAATAGATCAAATGAATATGATTTAGTTGTTCCTTTAGTTGTACAGAAAAAAAATGATTTATAAAGACCCCACTTCATCTTCTTCACTATGAATGTTTGGCCACTGTCCTTTGAAAT
This sequence comes from Vombatus ursinus, assembly GCF_900497805.2. NCBI lineage: Eukaryota > Metazoa > Chordata > Mammalia > Diprotodontia > Vombatidae > Vombatus > Vombatus ursinus. The sequence continues at coordinate 8,139,070 of NW_020945014.1, read as the reverse complement.
TTCCTTTCAATGAGATACATTCTAAGATGTGCTTCGTGCGACTTTGGGCAAGCTCTTTCTGAACCTCATTTTCCTCCTCTGTGAAAATGGTCTGAGAGGAAGGAGTGGGGCCCCTGATCATCTCTAAGGTCCCTCCTAGCTCTAACAATTTATTCTGGGCTAATAGGAAGACAATTAGCATACCTGAAAGGCATTCAAGAGACATTGGTTGACTACTCACAGCACCATGATTCACATCCACCACATATTAGTACCTCTACTGAAAAGGATGCCTGCTGAGAGCTGCAGTTTTAGCCTCTGCAGCAGCCTTATGTCGTTTCCTGACAAATTGAGCCAATTCTCCAAGGCATTTTTGTATATTTATAAAAAAAAAAAAGAAGAAGAAGAAAATAAATCTCCCTAACAGAAACCAGGGCCGATATTTATTGAATTCCCATTTACAATTGTGTTTAAGTAATGTCTTTCAACACTCTCTCATTCGAGTAAAGAGTAAAGGGGAAAATAACAGCAAAACCCCAAAAGAGAACAACACAGCTGTAAAGTTGAACATTAAGAATTCTGATCATAACCTGTTTGTTGGGGGAGAAAATACAATGAATGGTGTGGTCTGGGGCATTCTGTTACAGCTTAAGCCATATGGGTTTTAGAATTAGAGAACTGGTTTCAAATTCTGATTCTAACACTTAAGAGTTGTCACATTGAACAAGTCACTATAGTCTTTGGGCCTCAGTTTCCCTATTTGTCAAATGAAGATCATAGAATCATAAAGTTAGAACTAGAAGTAACCTTAGAGGCCAAGTCCTGTCCCTTCATGTTACAGATAAAAAAAACTGAGGCATAGAGAAACCAATGACTTGACCAGGGTCACACAGCTAGTGAATATCTAAGAGTTGAACCCAAGTCTTCTTGACTCCAATTCTAGTGCTTTTTCTACTGTGTCCTAATCACTGTCCCACCTAGGACACAGGGCATTAGGGGTTCATGAGGGAAATGATCAATTAATATTAAAGTACTACTGAAATATAAGCTGTTGTTATTGTACAAATCCACTGACAAGCATTTTTAAAGAGCTTACTATGTGCAAGATATATATTTAACACCTAGTGTATGCAAGATCCCATGGTGAGCACCACAGCAGACACAGCTATAAATTCTTTTTTTTTAATTTTTAATTTTTTAGGCAATTGGGGTTAAGTGACTTGCCCAGGGTCACACAGCTAGTAAGTGTCAAGTGTTTGGTCTGAGGCTGGATTTGAACCCAGGTCCTCCTGACTTCAGGGCCAATGCTCTATCCACTGCGCCACCTAGCTGCCCCCAGAGCTACAAATGACAAGAAGATGCCAATATTCTTGAGGCATACAGACAAATAACTAGGAGACAAGGTAATGTGATGCTTTGATAGATTCGTGGTCATTGGGGAGGCTGCTCCCTGCATGGGCACAGACCTCATCCTTTCAGGCATTTCTACCTTGTGCCAACTGGTCGATATGTTCTCACAAATCCTCCATAAAGGATCTACCAAGGAGTTTCATGTTCATTTAATATCTCAGGGATTCGACATATTGTTTGGAATGTTCATCTATCACCTTCCATTCTTCCTGCGTAACCAGCTTACTTTCTTTTTTCTGGTTGTACACACCCTCAGTGATATATTTTATAGAGTATCTCATGGGTAATTCATCACTGATAACATGTGGAGGCCTGAGGATACCTCCCACATATTTTCCCATTGACCTTTTGGTGGGTAGAAATTTTACTTATGCCAAAATTGTTCTGTCTCATGATTTATAGCCAAAAAACTTCCATAGAATAATTGAACTTAAAAGGTGAATAATACTAACCTTAAAAACTTAAAATACTGAATTTGTACCATAAGTTTGGAGTCATTGAAAGTGACATACAATCCAATAAATGTAACCCAGTCTCCTTTTCTATTACTCAGTTCTGGGTCTGTTCATAGTCCAGATGGCTAGAAGATAGCTCCATATGTAGATCCACTGTCTGCTGTCTTGGTCAGACCATCACCAGATGACTAGGCATCAAATTTAGGAAGAACCTAGACTAGAAGCAGTGCATGAAAAAGACAGTGGTCCAAATGAGGAAGTGGATATGACCTATGAGTCTCAGGTGAAGGACCTAAAGATCTATAGCCTGGAGAAGAAAATGTAGCATGATAAATAGTAATGACTTGAAATCAGTAAGACCTGAGCCTCAATCCTACCTCAGAGCCTTAGTAGCTATGGGATGCTGAGGAAATCAATTAACTTCTTTGTTCCCCAGTTTCCTTACTTGTAAAATGAGAGTAATGACAGTATCTAGCTCACAGGCTTGTTGTGAGGATGAAATATAAGAAAACACATTTAAATTACTTTGTAAATCTTAAAGTGCTATATAAATGCTAGCAAATATTGTTGTTATTTTTACAATTACTATTAGTCTTGGGGGAAGAGTGATAACTGTCTTCAATAATTTAAATAGTTGTCATATGGAAAAGAGATTAGACTTTTGCTTGTCCACAGAGAATTAAGCTTGAAGCAAACAGTGTGTGTTACAGAGAAATACATTTAGGCTCCACACAACGGAACATGTCTTTAAAAAAAGGAGAGTTGTGCAAAAGTGGAATGGGCTGCCTTGGAAATTGTTGACTCCCTCCTGCCCTTCAGAGGTTATATGAGCACATTGGAAGAAAATTATGTAAGTGATTTCTGTATTTAGGTTGACCTAACTGAGCTTTGAGGATCCTTCTAATACTGACATGGAGGAACCAAATTAAAATGTAATTGAGAAATGTTTAACAAAAGAAAGAAAAATACAACATAGATAATGTTAATTTATGGTTTTCTAAGTCAATAAGCAGCCCACAGAGAGCAGGGATTGGTTTCTATTTGAGTTTGACACCACTAGTTTGAAGAACATGTACTTTTCATCTTGGGGGCTAGGTAGCACAGTGGATAGGTTGCTGGCCCTGGAGTCCAGAGGACATGAGTTTGATTCCAGACTCAGATATTTACCAGCTGTGTGATCCTAGACAAGTCACTTACCTCTGTTTGCCTTAGTTCCTCATCTGTAAAGAGAAGGAAATGGCAAACAACTCCAGTATCTTTGCCAAGAAAACCCCGAATGGGGTCACCAAGAGTCAGACATGATTAGAAAACAACTGATCACCTCACTTTCCATCTATTTATTTTGTTTTGTTTTCTTTGGGAGGCAAGTGGGGTTCAGTGACTTGCCCAGGGTCACACAGCTAGTAAGTGTCAAGTGTCTAGTCTGAGACTGGATTTGAATTTAGGTCCTCCTGACTTCAGGGCCAGTGCTCTATCCACCTAGCTGCCCCACCATCTATTTATTTTGAAAGTGTGAATGGTTAGACCAATCTCTTCTACACTACTGGGAATTTCACTGAGAGGATTTTTTTGTCTGTTTTCAAGGCTGAAAGCACTTAAGAGATGCCCTATAATGCCTCATAAAAAGAGAAAAAAGAGACAGACTGACAAAGACAGAGAGAGAATGGGGAAAACCTTTCCATCCATATGAAATTCCTGTTTTGTTTGGCCTTTACAGAGGGCAGCATCCATGACATGTGTAAACACCTTTGGCTAGCATAAACCTCACTTTTTAATATCATGGTAAAGGTCAGAGGTGGGGAGACCACTAAATACAATTATCTCTATAGTCAAGTCTGTCCTAGAGTCTCGTGTGATTTTGCTACACTCAGGAGAGGCATTTTGTCCTAGAAGAGACTTGGAAGGCTGCATTTTATTCTACTGGGCAAGTGATTTCTTAAAATTGTTAATCACAAAGGCATCCTCCTTTCTTTTCTCAGTGGGAACATAAAGGATTCTCTCTGCTGGTCAGAACTGTTGGTGAAAACCTGCACGTTGCTGTTTCATGTTCTCATGAATGATTCCCTCAGTGATGGATAGACAGACCATTCTCATAAAGATTTTACAGAGATAAAAAGTAAGCATATGTACTAGCCACTGACGTCTTCTCAGTCAGGCATTTTTGTTTTTGTTTTTGTTTTTGTTTTGGTGTGAATTTTTTTTCATTCATTTGAAATCTTCCCCTTATATACTTAGAACTAGTTTTTGAGTCCCTTTACAAATGTGTTGCCTATGGAGTAGCTTTCTTCTGAATTACTAATGGGCACGATTATTCTCCCTGAGTTCCTAAGTATTATTACCATTTCCCATATGCTATATCAGCTTGCAAAGGTGGTAAATATTATTACCATCAACAGTGATAAAAGAACACAATAAAAATACATATAGATCTGTTCCATTATGCATCTGTTTGTTGGACTTAATAATTCATCTACAAAATACTCTTAGGACAATTTGTTTTAGCCAGGTCTGATGCTAATCTCCTTTGAGGTTCATTTTATTTTTCTCCTTTGACTGCTTTTTGACCTTTCATGAGATTATCTTGCCTATAAATATTCTTTCATATTTCTTCCTTCAAAAACTTTTGAAAGCCAACATGGCACTACGTGTTAGTATTTTCCTTGGCTACCTTGGCAATCCCTTTAGCAAAGAGGTTAAATAATTGCTAACTCGATCATTTTCTGAGGTTTCTGTTTATTCTTGTAGAGTTTAAAAAAATGTTTCCACTATGGCAGCTGTTTTTGCATTGGTTAAACTTAGCAAATCGTAAGACATAAAGGTGATAGGGACTTTATAAATCACCTAGTTGAATCTTCTCATTTTATAGATGGGGAAACTGAGACCCATGGGGGCTAAGGGATTTTACTAAGGTTATACATCTACTAAGTAGCAAAGCTGGGATTTAGAACTCAGGTCCTCCAACCCCAGATCCAAGGCTTTTTCCATTCTACCTTACTCATAAGAAATGCTTAATAATTGCTTTTTGACTGACTGAGTGACTGGCCCCGCCACCTTCTACTTTTCTAGGAAATGGTGTGTTACTTATATCTGTTTCCCATTTGGGACAGTTGACAGCATTTAAATTAGGGTGGTTTGGAATTGCTGCAATCTAAAGCAGTTTCTTCTTCTCATCATTATCCTTTCTTCTAATCTGATGTTTACTTCGACCTTTGTTCTGACCAGCCAGCCAATGGTCTGATTTCACACAGACAACTCATTCTGAAATGGCTGCTACATCTGTAATCAGTTGCTTCCTGACTGTTAAAATATAGCCAATTTTATTGCGTGTGTGTGTGTGTGTGTGTGTGTGTGTGTGATTTTCTTCATTGCTGTTCAGGGGCCAGTTCTTAGTAGTTACCAAAGAAAATATTCATGATATGTGTGCATGAAGCTATTGAGTAGTCTGTGGCCCACTGACCTTTCATTCATGGAATTTAAACCATATTCACCAACACAGTCGTTGGATGATTGTGCCAGGCTTTGTAGAAGACAAAGGGATAAATGAGAAGCCAGCGCTCTCTGAACAGTGACAAAAGTCACATTTTCTAAAAAGTCATTGCAATCAGTTAACCAAAAGGTATTTATTAAGATTTTACTACACAGCCAGCGACTTTGCTAGGATAAATACAAAAAGTAAAATAATTCCTACAGTCAAGAAGCTTACATTCTAAAGGGGAGAAGATAACAAAGACATAGGTAAGCACATATAGAATCAATTAAAAGAGAATTAATACATTGTAGCTAAAATACAAAGTAATTTGGAGGAAGGACAATAGCAGTTAGGCATGAAGGAAAGGCTTCATGTAAGAAGTGGTACCTGAGCTTCATCTAGAAAGAAGAGAGGCAGAGGAGAGGAGGAAGTACATACCAGTTATTTCTCACAAAAACCCATTCAGGAGGGTAATACAAACATTAGCAACCCTATTTTCTCGATTAGGAAACTAATGCTTAGCTTAAATGATTTGCTCATAGCAACACAGTAAGTGTCAGGGCTTGGATTAGAACCAATATTTTCTAATTCAAAGTTCAGTGTTCACATACCATTCTGCACTCAAGCATCTCCCCATCCAATAGAACTAACACGAAATGAAACTGATCAAAAGAGATATGTCTAAAAAGAAGAAGAAATTAAGTGCTAACAGAGGTTCCAAACTACAGTGACTAGGAAAAATGAAGAGTTCACTTACAGGCATGGAAAAGTGAGGAAGAGCTTATTTCAGCATAGTCCCCTGACTGAATGCAATATTCCAGCTGTGGTCTAATGAGAACAGAGTGCAGTGGAATAATTATCTCCCTATTCCTGGGAGTTTTGCCTCTCTTAATGCAGCCCACGATGAAATGAGCTTTTTTTGGCTACCAGGTTCCAAAAAGGTATCCAGAGGGGATACGATCAAGGGCACAGGCAGGGAGTTTGGCTTTGGCAAGGAGTAGGAACATTTCCCCTAATACTGGAAGGAAGGAGGAGGGGATGGGTGAACATACGGAGATGTTTGGAGGTTGAAAGGAATGCTGAGGGAACTCAGAATGATCTTCCGTGCTCCAGTCAGAAATTCCCTCCTGGATATTTCAACAGGGTCTAATTGTCCCAGGAATTCCATGGAGGAAAAGGCATTTGAAGGAGAAAAACTGTAAAGTAAAATTTCTTAATAGTATAAGGGATATCACAACCAAGATAATCACAACAAATCATTAACAGCTCAGGACTGGGGCTCATATGTGTTTAAAATGGCACTCATTCCATTCTCCCATTTTCTATATACCTTCCATGACACAGCTTCATAAGCATATTTATACGGGTTATCTGCCTGGAATGTATTCCTTCTATTTGTTTTGTTTTGTTTTTCTTATTTAGCATTTTATTTTCACCAGTTACATGTAAAAACAATTTTTAACATTTGTTTTTAAAACTTTGAGTTCCAAATTTTCTCCCTTCCTACCTCCCCACCCACACGCCCTATTAAGAAGGCAAGAAATTCGGTACAGGTTATACATATGTAGTCATGCAAAAACATTTCCGCAATAGTCATGTTGTGAAAGAAAACATATACAAAAAAAAAATCTCAAGAAAAATAAAGAAAGGGAAAAAAAAGTATGCTTCAATCTGTATTCAGACACCATCAGTTCTTTCTCTGGGGATGGATGGCATTTTACATCATAAGTCTTTCAGAGTTGTCTTGGATTGTTGTATTGCTGAGAATAGATAAGTCATTCACAGCTGATCATCTTACAATATTGTTGTTACTTTGTACACAGTACATTTCATTTTGCATCAGCTTATCTAATTCTTTCCAGGTTTTACTGAGAGCATCCTGATCATCATTTCTTACATATACTATAATAGCATTCCATCATAACCATATACTACAATGTGTTTAGCCATTTCCCAGTTGATGGACATCTCAATTTCTAATTCTTTGCCACCAGAAAAGAGCTGCTATAAATATTTTTTTTTTGTACATATAGGTCCCTTACTTTTTTTTAATCTCTTTTGGGATACAGATCTAGTAGTGATATTACTTATGCATGATTTTCTAGCTCTTTGGGCATCATTCCAAACTATTCTACAGAATGATTGAATCAGTTCACAACTCCACCAACAGTGTATTAATGTCTCATTATTCCCACATCCCCTCCAACATTTGTCATTTGCCTTTGCTGTCCTATTAGTCAATGTAATAGGTATGAGGTAGTACTTCAGAATTGTTTTAATTTTAATTTCTCAAATCAGTAGTGAGAATATTTTTTCATATGGCTATAGATAGCTTTCATTACTTCATCTAAAAACCGATCATATGTCTTGATCACTTATCAATTGGGGAATGACTCATGTTTATAAATTTAACTCAGAGAACTGACATATTTGAAAAATGAGGCCTTTATCAGAGAAACTTACTTCAAATTTTTTTTCTCGGTTACTATTGCTAACAGTATTTCCCTCCTCCTATCCCCCCCCCCCTGTTTATTCTATTGTTTCTTACCTTTCGCCCTGTCACTCCTCAAAAGTGTTTTTGCTTCTGACTACCCCCTCCCCCAATCTGCTCTCCCTTCTATCACCATCTCCTTCTCTTATCCCCTTGAGTGTGTATGTTATACCCTCTTTGAGCCAATTCTGATAAGAGTAAAGTTTCACTCACTCCCCTTCATTTCCTCCCTTTTTCCCTTCTCTGTAAAAGCTTTTTTAAACCTCTTTTATGTGAGATAATTTATCCCATTCCACCTCTCCCTGTACATTCCTCTCTCACACACTAATTTTATTTTTTAGATATCATTCCTTCATATTCAACTCACACCCGTTCCCTCTGTCTATAAATATTCCTTTTAACTACTCTAATAACAAGAAAGGTTTTATGAATTGTAAATATCTTTCCATGTAGGAATGTAAACAGTTTAACTTTATTAAGTCCCTTATGATTCCCCTTTCCTGTTTATTTGAAAGTCAAATTTTCTATTCAGCTCTAGTCTTTTCATCAAGAATTCTTGAAAGTCCTCTTTTTCATTGAATATCTGATTTTTTCCCTGAGGATTATACTCAGTTTTGCTGGGTAGGTGATCCTTGGTTGTAATCCTAGTTCCTTTGCCATCTGGAATATCATATTCCAAGCCCTGAAATCCTTTAGTGTAGAAGCTATGAAATCTTGTGTTATCCTGACTGTAGTTCCACCATACTTGAATTGTTTCTTTCTGGCTGCTTACAATATTTTCTCCTTGACCTGGGAATTCTGGAATTTGGCTATAATATGCCTGGCAGTTTTCATTTTGAGATCTCTTTCAGGAGGGGATTGGTGAATTCTTTCAACTTCTATTTTACTCTCTGGTACTAGAATATCAGGGCAGTTTTCCCTAATAATTTCTTGAAAGATGATGTCTAGGCTCTTTTTTTGATCATGGCTTTCAGGATGTCCAATAATTTTTTAAATTGTCTCTCCTGGATCTATTTTCAAGGTCAGTTGTTTTTCCAATGAGATATTTCACATTGTCTTCTATTTCTTCATTCTTTTGGTTTTGTTTTATTGTTTCTTGATTTCTCTTAAAGTCATTGATTTCCATTTGCTCAGTTATAATTTTTAAGGAATTATTTTCTTCAGTGAGGTTTTGGACCTCCTTTTCCATTTGGCCAATACTACTTTTTAACTCATTTTTCTCTTCATTGCTTTTTAGACCTCTTTTACTCTTTGGCCTGGTCTGTTTTTAAGGTGTTATTTTCTCTAGTACCTTTTTTGTGTCTCCTTTACCAAGCTGTTGACTCATTTTTCATTATTTTCTTGCAGCAGTTTAATTTCTCTTCCCAATTTTTCCTCTACCTCTCTTACTTGATTTTCAGAATCCTTTTTGAGCTCTTTCATGTCCTGAGACTAATTCATATTTTTTTTTTGGAGGCTTTGGATGTAGGAGCTTTGACTTTGTTGTCTTCTTTTCAGTATGTGTTTTGATCTTCCTTGTCATCATAGTAACTTTCTATAGTCAGAGTTTTTTCTGTTGTTTGCTCATATTCCCAGCCTATTACTTGACTTTTAATTCTCGGTTAAAGTAGGGCTCTGCTTCCAGAGTGGAGAGTGCACTATCTCAAGTTTTAGGGGTTTTGTGTAGTGGTTTTCAGAAATACTTCTAAGGACCTATAAATTTTCAGTTCTTCCAAGGTGGCATGATCTAAAGAGAGGTGTTTACTATTCTTCCGGCTGTGCTATGGTCTGTGAGCAACCTCAAGCACTCTTTTCTGGCTTGGAACTGTGAGGAAGGTCCCCTCTCCACTGTGGCCACAAGCTCTGCTATATCAGTGCTCCTCCTTACCCTGGAATTGCTACCCAGTAAAGGGACTCAGATCCGAGTATGGGCAAAGCAACAGAGATCTGCCTCTGCTAGGAAAGAGACCCCCGTGATCTCCTTCTGACCAGTTGTTCAACCCCCTTACCATCTGTGGGTTGACAGCTTTGGAAGCTGCTACTGCTGATTCAATGCCTCCCAAGGCCTGCTCCTGGTTTTCTGGGGCCAGGGCAATGCTGGCACACCCTGCAGTAGACTGTGTGACAGACCTTTCCTGCTGACCTTCTTAGTTATCTTTGGTTTCTGTGGGCTGAGAGGTCTGGAAACTGCCAGTGCTGCCAGTGATTCAATTGCCAGGAGGCCTGCTCTTGGCTTGCTGGGGCCCTGTCTGCACTGGAGCAGCCTGTGCTGAACCGCGTTCCTCCTTCACCTAGGTGCAACAGACCTTTCCTGCCAACCTTCCAAGTTGTCTTGGGCTGGAAATTTGTGTCACTCCATCTTTTTGTGGGTTCTGCTTTTCTAGAATTTGTTTAGAGTCATTTTTAAAGGTATTTGGAGGGTTTGGGGAGAGAACTCAGGCAATTCCCTGCCTTTACTCTGCCATCTTGGCTCCCCCCCTCTGAAATGTATTCCTATCTGATTTCCATCTATTGAAATCTTTCTCTTCCTTCAAGGCCTAGCTCAAGTGATACCTCCTCCACTAAGCTTTAAATGATCCACTTTGCCCACCCACCCCTCACCAAAATAAAAATGGGCTCTTCCTCCTCAGGTCTTCCTAGAGCATTTTGATGATATATTACCTTGTACCGTACTTGACTCTGGAAGAGAGAACGAGGCTGATAACTTTGCACAACTGGGCCTCACTTAAATCCAATTCATAAGCATGTCAGGACACCACCACATGACGGCCTTGGTCTTCTTCAAAAACAAACAATCAACAACAACAACATTAACTTATATTTGTGTTATATTGTCTCATGTCTCCATTAAATAGTGAGCTCTTTGAAGGAGGGATCACTGGGTCATTGTACCTCTTTGACTCATCAGTTCCTAAAGCAGAGTCTTATTCATATTAAGTGTTTCAAAAATATTTCAGAAGGCTGTTGATAATTAATGACTCTACTCCCTTTCCTCTCATTCTTATTAACTCTGTCAGTCTGGTTCCCAACTTTATCGCACAACTGCAAAGTTCTCTCCAAAGGATTCAATGATTTCTAAATTGTCAAATCTAATGGCTTTTTCTCAATCCTCATCCTTCTTGACTCCCCCACCTCACCTTTTAAAAATTATTATAATTTTTTTTCCTACTGATCACTCTCTTCTCTGTGATGCTCTCTCATCTCTGTTCTCTCCTGGCTCTCCTCCTAACTGGCTGCTCCTTCTCAGTCTCCTTTGCTGGACCTCCACCCAAGTCATGCCTATTAGCAGTGGATGTCCAAAAGAATTCTGATCCTGGCCCTCTTCTTTTCACCATCTTTACAATTTGCCTGGTACTTTCATCCCTTTCCATGGATCCAATTACCATCTCTATGTTGAGGATTCTCAAATCTATTTGTCTAGTGATAACCTCTCTCCTGACCTCCAGTCTCACATCTCCAATCGCCTATTGGGCATCTCAAAATGGATGTTTTATAGACATCTTAAGCGCAACATATCTGAAACTGAATTCATTATCTTCTCCCTCCCCTTCCCAACTTCCCTATTACTACTAAAAAGGACAACAACATCCTCTCAGTCACCCAGGCTCCCAAACTAGATGTTGTTCTCAACTCTTCACTTTCTCCCACCTCCCATATTGAATCAGTTGCCAAATCCTATCATTTCTAACTTTCTGAAATCTCTGGTATACCCCCTTCTCTCTCCTCTGACACTAACACCACTCAGGTATAGGTCTTCATCACCTCACATCCGGACTATCCCAATAGCTTGCTGGTTAATCTCCTTGCCTCAAGTCTTTTCTCAAGCCTCTCACTTGTCAAACTGATCTCCCCAAAGGACAAATCTGACCATGTCACTTCCTTATTTAATAAATGTCAGTGGCTCCCTTTTTTCTTCAGGATCAGATATAAAATCCTCTGTTAAGTTTTTAAAGCCTTCCATAACCTGACCCTTTCCTACCTTTCTAGCCTTTTTTACAGCTTACTCCTACCTTGCCAAGTCTCATTCTATGATCTAATAACTCTAGGCTCCTTGCTGCTCCTCACATACAACATTCCATGTCTTAACTAAACTCTAAGTATTTTCACTGGCTATCTCCCATGCCTAAAATCCTCTCCTTCATCATTACCACCTCCTGGCTTCCTGGCCTCCTTCATATACCAGTTGACGTTATTTTCCCAGTCTTCCTTAATCTTAGGGCCTTTCCTCATAGATTATCTCCAATTTACCCTATACCCTGTTTGTATATTGTTATTGGGTTATTGTCTCCTCCATTAGGCTGTGAACTCTTTAAAAGCAGGGACTGCCTTTTGTCTTTTTTCATATCTTTAATAACACAGTGCCTGGCATGTAGTAGGTGTTGTAAAAATGCTAGCTGATTATTGACTGTTAGGTGCTTTTATTCACACTGTCCCTTTTCTCTTCATCAGCTTCCCTGTTCTGCACATTAATCATCAGTAAGGGTGACTCTGAGCAAGAGCTGACTGTGTCTGTCTAGCAAAAGGGAGTAAGTAGTTCATTAGCACTGAGAAAGCCCCAAATACCATTACAAGATATATATGAAGGGCTTTAGTTAATGCTGCTTTGTTGCAAACAGAAAGGGCGCAAAATCAGACATCAGTTGACCAGGAGAATTTAGACATCAGCATCATTATCTTAATCATCACAAACATTTATGTGACACTTTAATATTTTCAAGCACCTTACATAGGCTAACTCATCTGATCCTTACAACAACCCTTTGAGGTAGGTACTATAATTACTTCCATTTAAAGAGGAGTTAATTGAGTGGTTAAATGACCTGCCTAGAGCCACATAGGCAGCTAAGAGGCCCAGGATAGAGTGCTAGGCCGAGAGTCAGGAAGATTCCTCTTCTGGAGTTCAAATCTGGTCTCGGACATTTCCTAGCTAGACACATCCTGGCCCTGGGCAAGTCACTTCACCCTGTTTGCCTCAGTTTCTTCATCTGTAAAATGAGCTGGAGAAGGAAATAGCAAACCATTCCAGTATGTTTGCCAAGAAAACCTCAAATGGGGTTATAGAGAGTCAGTTATGACTGAAAAAATGTCTGAAAGAATCACATGGTCAATAAAGCAGAACTTCAAATTAGGTTTTCCTGACTCAGAGTCCAACACTATCCACTGTATCACCTAGAAGCCTATTGCTTACATATATGATCTTGAGTAAGTGACTTGAGCTGCCCAAGCCTAAATTAAATCATATGTAACTGTTCACCTCACAAGGTGGCAGTGAGTGAAGTACTTGGCAAACTGTAACTTGTTGTAGAAATATGAGCTATTATTGGTATCCCAACCATTTAGTTTGATGCTGTTCTTATTCTCAGAACATGAACTATGTGTTAGAATCTTTTAAAGTGGTTAATAGATGCATAAACTTTAAAAGAAAGATCCTCAGTTTGTTTGTACATAGTTGCTTCTGAGCTGTCTCTCCTTATCAGACTGAGCTCTTTGAGAACATGAACTGTCTTTTGCCTTTCTCTATATCCTTAGTGCTTAGCACAGTGCCTAATATTTAGTAGGCCAAGATCAAATTCCCAGTTCAAATCAACTAGGAACTGAGAAATTAAACTATGAAATCAATAGATACTTATTGAGGATCTATTATGTATGAAATCAATAGATACTTATTGAGGATCTATTATATATTATGTGTGAAATCAATAGATACTTATTAAGAATCTATTATGTATTCAACACTGAAGATCTTACAAGCCATCAAGAAAGACAGATAATAAATAAAATTAAATATATTAAATACATACACATATGTATACACATGTAATAAAATTAAATGATCACTAGACAAAGTCAAAGCCTTGAATTTAGGCTCTGGTTCTATAAATTACCAGCTGTGGGACTTTGGGTGAATTGCTTTATTTCTCTGGTTCTTATTATCTTCATGTGCCAAATGGGCATATGACCACCTACTTTGAGAACTCTCCAGAGTTGTACCGGTCACTTCAACTCAATAAACATTTAGTAAGCACTTACTGGGAGCCAGGTATTGTGCTAAGCACTGGGACAAATGTGATAAGAGATAAAACATTTAACAAATAAGTGAATAGTATTAATGAGGTACATAAAAAGATAGGTACAAAAATAAAAATCCTTTTATTAAGGGGATTTCTTCTGTGAAGTTTGGATTCAGTCAAAGGGCTGCACTTGAGGACCTAGAGGGCCACATGTCACATTGAGGCCTCAGGTTCCCCACCCCTGGTATAACCTTAAAATGCTACATGAACCTAAGTTCCATGAGAAACTCTGTGATGAGACACTAAATCAAATCATTACAACCAATCTGTGTCCTCATATATTAAATGAGAACAATAATACTTCTCTTCAGGGATAAAATTGGGAATAAAGGGCTTTGTATTTTAAAGGTGCTTTTTCAATGCTTCTCCATGGAGTGGAAATAGCACTAATTTCTCACAGGCTATTCTAGCAAAATCCTGGTCCTACCAAAATTGAAAGGCTCCAAATACTACCCGGTATAAATGGAATATCTCTTGTCCAAGCATCAGACTAGTTAAATTCACAAAAGCACATCATTGCAGGGTGATGAATTTTTCAACCACAGGGATCCTCAAAGACCATCTGCTAAGTGACAGAAGCAGTAATATGCTTAAGTGATGGACATCACCACACCAAAGAAATTATAAATCCTTGTAATAATGAAGAAAGGAGTATAAATGAGTTATTTCTCTCCCATATGAAAGAGTCTTTAGTAAAAGACCATACACAAATCATGCAACCAGTCTCCGTTTCCTCGCTAATTGGTTAAATGAAAACAATATAACTTTAAAGAGTTGTTGTGAATAAAGTTATTTGTGCTTCTCAAGAGATCTTCAAGGCCTCTCCAGGGAGCAGAAATAACCCTAGTTTCTCACAGGTTATGCCAGCAAAATTCAGGTCCTATCAAAATGGAAAGGTTCCAAGTATTACCTGGAAATGCATGGAATCTCTCATGTCTAAGAATCAGACTAGTTAAATTCCCCAAGGCCCATCACAGCAGGATAATAAATACAAAAATAACCAGTGACCAAATGAAGTCTTATGAGTGACAGAGAGAGAATGTGAAGTACGAAGTGAGTATCTCTGTATTGCTTTCTACCTTACAAGGCATTTTCCTAACAAAATCCTATAAGGTAGACATGATGGGTACTCTTATTACCATTTGACAGATAACAAAACTGAGGCTCCACGCGGTGAAACAATTTGCCCAGAGTCACATGGAAAACTGAAGATTTGAACCTGGATCTAAGTTCAGGGCTCTCTATCTTGCACCATGCCATTAAGTGATAAATTATTGGTATATATTTTATGAGATTATACATAGATTTGGAGAGAGAAGGGACCCGAGATATCATCTAATCTAGAAGTTCTTTTTTTGTGGTATGAAAATGGTAGTCTGGTGAAACCTCTAGACCCCTCCTCAGAATACTCTTTTTAATAATAATAGCTGGTATTTATATAGTACTTTAAAGTTTCTGAAGTACTTTACAAATCTTAGTTCACTTTATCCTTACAACTACCCTAGAAGGTAGGTGCTTTTATCATTCCCATCTTACAGATAAAGAAACTGAGGCAGACAGCAGTTAAGTGGCTTGCTCAGGATTACAGTTAATAAGTGCCTCAGGCTGGATTTGAACTCTCTTCTGACTCCACGACTAGCACTCTACCTACTGTGCAGTCTAGCTGCCTTGTTTTAAACGCATAAAATAAAGTAATAGGATTACCTATAGAGAACCAATTATTTTGAAATACTTATAATTTTTTTTTAAATTTCATGGACCCAAGATTAAGAACCCTTGACCTAACCCAACCCCCTCATTTGACAAATGAGGAAAGTAAAGTCCCAAGAAGTTAACTGACTTGCCCAAGATCACACAGGGCAGGATTTGAAACCAGATCTCAATCTGTATCATAAAGCAGTAATTATCTAAATCAATCTGGTACTGACTAAGAAACAGAGTGGTAGGTCAGTGTAATAGATTAGGTACAAATTACATTATAGTAAATGACCATAGTAATCCAGTATATAATAAACCCAAAGATTCAAACTTTTAGAACAAAAACTCACTATTTGACAAAAACTACTAGGAAAACTGGAAAACAGTGTGGCAGAAACTAGGTTTAGACCAACATCTCACACTGAATACCAATGTATGTAATTTACACATAAAGGGAGATGCTATAAGCAAATTAAGAGAGCATGGAATATTTTATCTGTCAGATTTATAGATAAAGGAAGAATTTAGGACCAATAAAGATATAGAGAGCATTACAAAATATAAAAGATAATTTTGATCATATAAAATTAAAAAAGGTTTCGCACAAACAAAATGAGTGCAACCAAAATTACAAGGAAAACAGAAAATGGGGGAAATTTTTGCAACCAATATTTCTGATAAGGACCTCATTTTTCAAATATATAGAGAACTGAGTCAAATTTATAAAAAATATAAGTTATTCCCCAATTGATAAATGGTCAAAGGATATGAAAAGGCAGTTTTCAAAGAAGTCAAATCTATCTATTACTCTAAATCACTACTAATTAGAGAAATGCAAATTAAATCAACTCTGAGGTACCAACTCACACTTATCAGATTTGGTAATATGACAAACAAGGAAAATGTTGGATTTTGGAGGGGAGGTGGGAAAACTGGGACCATAATGCACTGTTGGTGGAGTTGTGAACTGATCCAACCATTCTGGAGAGCAATTTGGAACTATGCCAAAGATCTATAAAACTGTGCATACCCTTTGATCCAGCAATACCATTGCTAGGTCTCTATCCCAAAGACACCCAAAAAAGGGAAAAAGACCTATTTGTACAAAAATATTTATAGTAGCTCTTTTTGTGGTGGCTAAGAATTGAAAATTGAATGAATGCCCATCAATTGTGGAATGGCTAAACAAGCTGTCGTATATGATTGCAATTGCAATTATTATGTTGTAAGAAATGACAAGCAGGATGATTTCAGAAAAACCTAGAAAGACTTAGATGAACTGATACATGGTGAAGTGAACAGAACCACGAGAACATTGTACAGAGTAGCAGCAATATTGTTCAATGAATAGCTGTGAATGACTTAGCTATTCTCAGCAATACAATGATCTAAGACAATCCCAAAGGACTAATGATGAAGCATACTATCATCCTCCGGAGAAAGAACTGACATTGTTAGACTACAGACTGAAGCATGCTATTTTCATTTTCTTTCATTTTTTTTTCTTTTATTTGATTCTTCTTGTACAAAATGACTAATATGGGAATGTTTTACATGCTTGCACATGTAGAACCTATATCTGATTGCTTACCATCTCAGGGAGGAGGGAGAGGAAGGAAGGAGGAAGGGATAGAATTTGGAACTCAAAACTTTAAATAAAAATGTTAAAAAAAAATAACGACAACAGAGTTTTAGGAAGCTTAGCATGACAGCAATATGTGGGATGATTTGGCAAAAGGAGAACTTTAAATCAAAGAAGCCAGAGAGAGGGCTCATATAGTAATCCAAATATGAGGTGAGTAAAAGACAGACTTTACTAGGGTGGTAGCAATGGTAATGGAGGAAAGAGATACATGGCAGGGACATATAGGCAGTCTTCTAACAAATCCAGACATCATACCTCGGTTTCCTTATCTATCAAATGAGGAGATCATCATACAAATCTCTAAGGTCCCTTCCAGTTTTAACATTTTGTGTTCAATATTCTAATATTATATGTTCTAAGATTCCAAAATGAAAATGAGTGACTTCTCTAATGCACACCCTCCATCTTTCTTTCTCTGTGTATGTGTGTATGTGTGTGTCTGTCTCTCTTTTTGTCTCTGTCTTTCTCTCTGTCTCTGTCTCTCTGTGACTGTCTCTGTCTCTCTCACTGTCTCTCAATTTCTCTCAGTCTCTGTCTCTCTCCTCTAATATTCTCTCCTCTTCTCCTTCTTGGTCTCCCTTTCTGTCTCTGTATCTCTCTCTGTCACTGTCTCTGTGTCTCTGTCTGTCTCTATTTCTGCCTGCTTCTCTCTCTCAGTTTCTATCTGACTCTCTCTGTCTCCTCTCTCTCTGTCTGTCTCTCTCTCTCTCTCTCTCTCTCTCTCTCTCTCTCACACACACACACACACACACACACACACACACAAAACACACAATCCTCTTTTGGAGGAACAAGTTAACCA
Source organism: Vombatus ursinus (assembly GCF_900497805.2). Lineage (NCBI taxonomy): Eukaryota > Metazoa > Chordata > Mammalia > Diprotodontia > Vombatidae > Vombatus > Vombatus ursinus. The sequence continues at coordinate 8,121,071 of NW_020945014.1, read as the reverse complement.
ACTTACCTCAAATCACACAGCATGTAATAAGTTATAGAGGCAGGATTGGAAGTGTCAGAGGAAGGATTCTCTCTTAGAAACAGTATTAAAGTTGGATTATGGGGGAAATGATGAGCAGGAAATGCATAAGGTTTTCTCTCCTTTTTCATCTAAGCTCTAGCAAAGAGGAGACTCAAGAGTAGAAAAATGAACGCAGAAAAAGGTACTAATGCAGTGGGAACAAAGAGATGGATCCAGTAAGACTACATCTACTGAACCTACGAAGTGCATTAAATTCTTGCTCATTGTGATGGGGGAGTCAGCATATTAAGCCTTGCAAAATGGTTTCCCTAAGATGAAAAAAATAAGTCACATTTACAAATAACAACACTATAAGGCAGCAGTTAATAACATAAGCTCTTTTGAAGATGGGGGTTATATTTTATCTGTCTTTGTAATCTTTATAGTATCTTGTAAACAATAAGTACACAATAAAACTTAGAATCTCAAAATTGGAAAACACTTTGGAGTCCTTTGATTAACCCCTATGGGAGATATGAATCTCTTCTACAACATTCCCCAAAAGCAATCACCTCACCTCTGATTAAATACTTTTGGAGACAGGGAGCTCTCTATCACCCCAGGAAGCCTATCCTTCTGTGTTCCAAAGTTCACTTAGAATGCTTGGCAGTGTGTTGGATACAAGCTGGACCTGGAGTCAGGAAGACCTGAAATTAAATCCAGCCTCAGACATTTATTAGTGGTTCAATCCTGGGCAAGTCATTTAACATGTCTGCCTCAGTTTCCTCATTGGTAAAATGGGGGTAATAATAGCATCTAGATAACATCCCAGAGTAGTTGGGAGGATGAAATGAGATATTATTTGCAAAAGTTAAAGGGTTATATAAATACTATTATCATATCAAATCAAAATCTGCCCTCAGCTCCATTAACTTCTACACACTGGCCTTAGTTCTGCCATGAAAACTGTGTAGAACTCTGATGTAAATATTAAGAATACATAAATTACACATGTCATTGGAATGGCAGAGGTAATAAGTGTTTCGTTAGCTCAAAGGAGGTAAAGTTCAGATCTGATTATCTACCCTTCATGATAAAGTAAGCCTGCAAAAAGAATGGATTTCAGTCAGACCTGCACATTTGGATATGATTCAGTGATGTGCCATGGAAAGAAAAATGGGTTTAAGTCTCCCTTCTTCTAAGTACCAACTTTTTGACCTTGAGAAAGTAATTTCCATGCTCTGGGTTTAATTTACACTTTTTTTTTTAGAGTGGCATGTTAATTACTTGGGACAAGCAATAATTTTGATATCACTCCAAGGAAACAGACAAAAGGTGTAGCTCTTAAAGAGCACTCTTTAGTGACTATTAGAGACATTTCAGCAGACACTCAGGGAGAAATAAAGTATTGCATGGCTCATCCAAGCTCACAATGAAACAGCATCATTCACACTGAAGAACAAAGGAAGATATGGTAAAGAAAAAAAAATTAAATGATGCCAAGAACCGACAAACCACTGTTATAAAATAGCCTAATTAATTGTCATAAAAGCAGCAAAGACTTTCAAAGGGATGTGGCAGCTGAAAGAGTTGTTATTGATTTTCTTTTGAATACTACTATATAGCATTGGCTTTTTGAAGTTGGAAAACTACTGAGAAGGCTAGTTTTAAAAAAATGACAACCATTGCTATGAAGAAAAATTAATTTGTCATGGGAAAGACAGTAAAAGGAGTAGGGCATGAAGACTGGAAAAACACACACAGAGTGAGTTTCATTTGATAGACTGATTGATAGGTAGATAGATAGATAGATAGATAGATAGATAGATAGAGATAGATGTGTATAGATATAGATATATAGTAACTTGATTTTTTCACTTAAGCATATGCCAAAATCATTGTAAGTGAACCTAGAGGATCTGAATATCTTCATCAGATTGCAAAACATCTACACCAAAAATGTTTGGAGCAGGGTATCTAGGTGTCACAGTAGATAGAGCTCTGGCCTTGGAGTCAGGAGGACCTGAGTTCAAATCCAGCCTCAGACACTTGACACTTATAGCTGTGTGATCCTAGGCAAGTCACTTAACCCCCATTGCCTAACAAAAACAAAACAAACAAATAAAAAAAAATGTTTGGAGGAATATTTTTGTTTCCAGAGGGCTTTGTCTCCATTGTGGGACTGATAAATTCTAATTGAAAAATGATATGATGAAAAAAGAATTGTTCCAGAGTTACATAAATTCACAAATGGAGATAGTCTGCAACACAACTTCTCCCTTTGCTACACATCATGAAATGTTAAGAAAAGTAACTGGGAGATAGAGATCAACATGCTTCTGTAGCCTGGAAACTGATCTGGTTGAAACCTCATTGAAAAGCTACGGACTATAATCAAGGCTAAGCGTCGAGGGGGAAATGAACTTTTTGTAAAAGTCATGCTTAAAATCCAGTCTTATAAGTATTATTTTATGATGCATAATTAAAGAGTTTGTGTCAAAATGTTGTAAATTCAATGACAAATCTTATAAAACAAGTGATTCCAGCAAAAGAAGGACTCTCACTCACCCCATATATCCAACTCATTGCAAATTTTGTTGTTTCTTCCTTCATAACAACTTTTCTAAGCGTCTTCTCTCCACTCTTACAACCATAACCTTAGTTCAGGACTTTTTGTCTGTATTACAGTACTATCATTCAAACTAGACTCACGTGGCCTCTACTCAGTGGCTGAGGTGATTTTTCTAAAGCATAGCTTGGGAATGTGCCACCCCCAATTCACCAGCAGGAACAAATATAGAGTCTTCTGTAGAGCATATACAGAAGGAGCAGCTAAAGGATACAATGGATAGAGTGCCTGATTCTGGAATCAGAAATTCTCATCTTCATGAGTTCAAATCTGACCTCTGACACTTACTAGCTGTATGACCCTAAGCAAGTTATTTAACCATGTTTGGCTCAGTTCCTCATCTGTAAAATGAGTTGGAGAAGGAAATATCAAACCATTCCCATATTTCTGCCAAGAAAACCCCAAATGGAATCATAAAAAGTAAGATGTGACTGAAAAAAAAACACCTGAAAAGTCTCTTCCACAAATGATTTCTTCACTTTCTGGCTCAGCTCCCATCTATTCAGCACATTCTTGTGCCCTCCCCCTATATTGTATCATTAATTGACCTTTACATAAAGCCATAATTATAAACAAATATACAAAGGTTTTTTAAACATATAAATACACATTCTCAAGTCATTTTTAAAGTACAATTAATGAGAAAATAGCAAAAAAAAAAAAGAGTTGGTATCATAGGCTTGAAAGCAATTTTGTCATTAAGAAAATTAGTGGGTCCAACAATAGAAGAATCATTGTCAAAGTCAGCAGCTGTGCAGAAAAGGCCACACAAACGGAGAAAATTTCTTCCCAGTGTCTAAGCTATTTCCTAGCCATAAATTTGATTGCTTGGGAAGTACCTGCATTATTCTGTGCTCTCGGGTCAACTCTAACCATCTTCTCCCTGAAAACCAAATTAATGATCTACCATCAGTGAATAAGTATTCATTTTACACCCAGCACTTGCAGAGCAGTGCAGTTAGAGGCAATCATTATGTGGGGTAGATTGTACCCAGGGTGAGAAGACTTGGGCCTAAGTCTTGGCTCAATAACTGCCCCCTGTGTTGCCTTTGGCAGGTTGCTTAGAAGAGCTAGTGTGCTATGGCCTTAGAATAAAGGTATTCAAATCTCAGCTCTCAAACTTAACAGCTTTGAGACCATAATCAAGTAGTTTCCACTCTCTGCATTTCCCTTTTTTTCATCTATAAAACAGGGATGATGGTACTACTTGTAATACTAATACTGGAATTATGATGGGAAAAAAAATGTTCCTGATCCAAAATACTAAAGAAATGTTACTTTTTTCTTACTTTGACAGAATTAGATATTTAGGACTAGAAGGGACCTTAGAAGATATCTAGTAAAATGCCCTCATTTCCTTGGTCATATTAAGTAACTTTCCCAGGTTATACAGTTAGTGAATTTCAGTGGCAGAATCTGAAACTAGATCTTCTTGGTTCCAGGTCCACTATATCTGTAATACCATGCTTCCTCTTTCTTTCTCTGGGTTCCAATTTCTTCTGTAAAATGTGAATACTGGAATTAATGATCTCTAACTTAGTAAGATTCTGTGAACCTCTTGAATTAACAGATAAGAAAACTGAGGCCCATAGGGGTGAAGTGACTTTACCCAGGTTAACCTAAGAGGGTAACATAGAGGCAGATCTAGAACTCAGAGCTCTTGTTTCCAATCCAATATTCTTTCCAGTATTTTATCTCTCTTTGTCTTCAACTCTCTCCTACCTTTATATCTATAGGGCAGATGTAGAAAGATTCCCATATCATACTCATTTCCTTTGCCATCCTGAAATCCAGTTGTCTTTTCCTTGATCAGAAGAAAGTCCCTTTTTAATTCTATTATCCAAAAAAAATGGCCATCTTCTTTGTGATGAATAGCTTTCAATATGTTTAGAAGGCTTAGGCTTTCATCAAACTCTAAACCCTGCAGGTCCCCTGACAGAGTGTGGTATAGTCTCCAAAGAGTGCTGGAGGGAGGCAGAGGCAAGATGGCAGGAAAAAGGCAGAAACTCCTCTGAACTCTCACCCAAACTCCTCCATTTACCTTTAAATAATGCCTCAAAAATTCTGGAGTAGCAGAACCCACAAAAGTATGGAATGAAACAATTTCCCAGCCTAAGACACCTTAGAAGGTTGGCAGGAAAGGTTTGTCACAAGAAGGTGAGAATGGAGTACAATCCAGCACAGCCCACTCCAGTGTAGACCAGGAGCAGACCTTGGGAGGACTGAATCAGCAGCGGCAGCAGGTGCTTTTGAAGTTCTCAGCCTACAGAGGGTAAAAAGAAGAGCAACTGGGAAGAAGGATATTATAGGGGTTGCTTTACTGGCAATGGGGGCAGGATCTGTTGCTTTGCCCATACTCAGATCCAGGTCACAGTTTCGGGTGGCAGTCCCAGGCAAAGGGGAGCAGTTGCACCCCAGAGCTTGTGGCCACAATGGAGCAAGGACCCACACCTCACAATTCCAGGATGGAAAAGAGTGCTTGTGGTCATTCACAGACCAGAACACAGGCCAAAAGAGTAATAAACACACCTCTCCTTACAAAACCCCTGAAGCTTGGGACAGCACACCCTCCACCCTGGAAGCAGAGTCCCACATTAGCAGACTTAAAAGTCAAGAAATTGTCTGGGGAAATGAGCAAATAGAAAAAAAAATCCTGACCATAAAAAGGTACTATGGTGACAAGGCAGATCAAAACACACACTCAGAAGAAGACAACAAAGTCAAAGCTCCTATATCCAAAGCCTCAAAGAAAAAAAAGTATGAATTGGCCTCAGGCCATGGAAGAGCTCAAAAAGGATTTTAAAAATCAAGTAAAAGAAGTAGAGGGAAAATTGGGAAGGGAAATGAGAGTGATGCAAGAAAACCATGAAAAAGAAAAAAGAGTCAATAGCTTAGTAAAGGAGGAACAAAAAATTTTGAAGAAAATGAACCTAAAAAAACAAAGTAGGCCAAATGGTAAAAGAGGTACAATAATCCAATGAAGAAAAGAATGCCTGGAAAAGCAGAGTTGTCAAATGGGGGAAGGGGAAGCAGAAAAATTCACTAAAGACAAGAACTCCTTAAAAAGTAGAATTGGCCAAATGTAAAAAGAGGTACAAAAGAAGGTAGTCACTGAAGAAAATAATTCCTAAAAAATTAGAATTGAGCAATGTGAGCTAATGACTCTATGACACATCAAGGAACAATAAAACAAAGTCAGAAGAATGAAAAAAAATAGAAGACAATGTAAAATAACTCATTGGAAAAACAGGTGACCTAGAAAATAGATCTAGGAGAGGTAATTTAAGAATTATTGGACTTCTTGAAAGCCATGATCAAAAAAAGAGCCTAGACATCATCTTTCAAGAAATTATCAAGGAAAACTGCCCTGATATTCTAGAACCAGCGGATAAAATAGAAATTGAAAGAATCCATCTATCACCTCCTAAAAAAGATTCCAAAATAAAAACTTCCAGAAATATTATAACCAAATTCCAGAGTTCCCTGGTAAAGGAGAAAATATTGCAAGCAGCCAGAAACAATTCAAGTTTCATGGAGCCACAATCAGAATAACACAAGATTTAGTAGCTTCTACATTAAAGGATTGGAGGGCTTGGAATAAAATATTCCAGAGGGCAAAGGAGCTAGAATTACAAACAAGAATCACATGCCCAGCAAAACTGAGTATAATCCTTGGGAGGGGAGGGGGATGACATTCAATGAAATAGAGGGCTTTTAAGCATTCCTGATTAAAAGATCAGAGCAGAATAGAAAAGAAAACTTTCAAATACAAGACTTAAGAGAAGCACAAAAAGGTAAACAGGAAAGGGAAATCGTAAGGGATTTAATAAGGTTAAACTGTTTACATTCCTAGATGATAAGATGATACTTGTAACTCATAAGAACTTTCTCATTATTAGGGTGGTTAGAAGGAGAATATATAGAGGACACAGGTATGAGTTGAATATGATGGGATGATATCTAAAAAAAATTAAAACGTGAGAGAGGAATGCACTGGCAGAAAAGGAAAGGGAGAGGTAGAATGGATTAAATTATCTGACATAAAAAAGCAAGAAAGAACATTTATAGTGGAAGGGAAGATGGGAGAGGTGGCAAGGAATACCAACTTACCTTCATCAGAATTGGCTCAAAGAGGGAACAACATACACACTCAATTGGGTATAGAAATCTATCTTACCCTACAGGAAGGAAAGTGGGAAGGGAAAAGGTTAAGAGAAGGAGGAGGTACTCAAAGAAGGGAAGGTGGGTTGGAGGACGCAGTAGTCAAAAGCAAAACACTTTTGAGGAGGGACATGGTGAAAGGAGAGAAAGAATAGAATAAACAGGTGGGGGTATAGGATGTAGGGAAATACAGTTATCAATCATAACTGCAAAAAAAAATTTAAAACAAGTTTCTCTGATAAAGGCCTCATCTCTCAAATATATAGAGACATGAGTCAAATTTATGGGAATAAGAGCCATTCCCCAATTGATGAATGATAAATATGAACAGTCAGTTTTTAGATGAAGTAATCAGTTGTCTATTGACATATGAGAAAATGCTCTAAATTACTATTGATTAGAGAAAACAAGTCAAAACCATCTGAGGGACTACCTCACACTTATTAGATTGGTTAATATGACAGAAAAGGAAAATGACAAATGTTGGAGGGGATATGGAAAACTGAAATACTAATGAACTGTTGGTGGAGTTGTGAACTGATTCAGCCACTCTGTAGAACAATTGGGGACTATGCCCAAAGACCTATAAAACCATGCATACTCTTTGACCTAGCAATACCACTACTAGGTCTGTATACCAAAAGAGCTTTTTTAAAAAAAAGGAAAAGGACCTATATACAAAAATATTTATAATAGCTCTTTTCTGGTGGCTAATTGGAAATTGAGGGGATGCCCATCAACTGGGGAGTAGCTGAACAATTTGTGGTATATGATTGTGATGTAATGTTATTGTGGTACAAGAAATAATAAGCCAGATGTTATCAGAAGAAAACTGGAAAGACTTACATGGATTGATGCAAAGTGAAATGAGTAAAACCAGGAGGAAATTGTACACAATAAAAGCCATATTGTAAGATAATCAACTGTGAATGACAGCTATTCTCAGCAAAATAATGATCTAAGACAACTCTGAAGGACTTACGATGAAAAATGTTATCCATCCCCAGAGAAAAAACTGATGGAGTCTGAATACAGATAGAAGCATAGTTTTTTTTTTAACCTTATTTTTTTTGTTTTTTTTTCTAATTTTGGTCTGTTTTCTTTTACAACCTGACTAATATGGAAATATGTTTTGTATGACTTCATATGTATAACATATATCATATTGCTTGCTTTCTCAATGAGGGGATGGGGAAGAAGAGAGAGAATTTGGAACTCTATTTTAAAAACTAATGTCAAAAATTGTTTTTACACATAATTGGGGAAAAGAAAATACTAAATTTATAAAAATAACCCTGAAAAAAAGAAGAGTACTGGAGGGGCAGTTAAGTGGTACAATGAATAGAACACTGGCCCTGGAGTCAGGAGGACCAGAGTTCAAATCTGGTATCGGACATTTACTAGCTGTGTGATCCTGATTGCCAACATTGATTGCCAACAAAAACAAAACAAACAAACAATGACAAAATAAAAGAGTAGTGGACTAGGAATTAGAAGATCCAAGTTCAAGTTTAAGTTCTAATACTCTTCAGTGGTATATTAGGAGAATGAGCTAGTCTCTTTAGGCACTAGTTTCCTCATCTGCAAATTGGGGATAATACTACCTATAAACCCTCTGAAATTACCTCTCATTATTTACCCTGTATATATCTTGCAGCTAAATATCTTGCATGTTATCTCTTCCATTAAAATGTGAACTCATTGGGAGCACGGGCTGTCTTTTCCCTACATTCTTATCTCCAGCATTTAGCCCAGTGCCTGGCACATAGTAAGTGTTTAATAAACCTTGTTGCTCACAAAGAAGATGATGCCACACAGGGTTGGTATGAGGCAAAACAATTTGTAACTATTTCACAACTTACTTGGATGTCAAGCAGTTTTAGCAAGTTTATTTCAATGGTGACTTATAAAAATATACTGAAAAAGAATCACGACAGCTTTAGAAACAGAAATCAGAAAGTGTTTTCTCCATAGGAGGCAACCTAGAGGACAAGAAATGCAGTTAAATTACTAAGAATGGGGTGGGGGGAGCGTAGGATGAAATATTAAAGGAATTGAGCTGATTTCTTCTATAAAAAAGCAAACAATGGAGATGCATTACAGGAAGGACAGCCACTAAATTCCTCCCAAACACCTCTTCCTTCTCTACCTCTCCACTGAACAGAGGTGACTTTGGGATCTTGACTGCTATGTCCACAGACCACAAGTTCTAGCATTGTGTGGGAAGGCTTCCAGAATGGGTCAAGAATGGGCCATGTATCTATCATCCAATAAGCAGGTGAGCTAAGTTTGGAGAACCTCGTTCAAAAAAGAACCAGACTTGGGTTCAAATCTCAGCTCTAAATAACAGAAGATGAAACTGAGGCTCTGAAAAGTGAAGTTACTTGCTCAAGGTCATACAGCTTATAAGGGGAAGAAGAACTAGCAGTGAGTTGTACCCTTGAACTCCGAATCCAGTAGGTTTCTTCCATTGCTCTAGGTCACACAGTGAGTAGAAGAGCTCACATTTGAATTCAAGTCTCCTGACGCCCAGTACTGACCTGTACAAACTTTTTTTTTTCCTTAACAAAACAGATTGGATCTAGATAGCATCTAGAGGGCCATTCCAGTCTTCATGAGTCTGAGATAGGGTAGGTTCCCATGTGTTCTCATCATAATCATAATTGTGTTAACTAAAAAAAATTAAAATTATATGATTGCAATTTGAACAAAACTCACTGGCAGCTCCACCTATCACAGATCATCAGAACTGGAAGAGCCCCTAGAAGTCACCCGGACTAATCAAAACCCAAATAAGACTCTTCTCTACAAAGAATTGTCCAGCACACTGCTGTGGGCCACATGTCCACAACACTCCTGAGTATGAGCCAAACCAGATTAAAATCTACTTGGGAAATATTTAATGAAATAAATAAAAATACAATAAAATATAGATAATATCAAATCTTAAAACAGTCCATCTGTAGCAACAGTAGACCCCATATCTGCAAGAGTTCAACACCTCTGCTCTACTACATTTTTGAGAAGTCCCCATCGAGCTTTTCCTCAAAGATCTCTGGTGACCCTAGACTCACTTTCTTTAAAATCTATGATATTGTTAGCTAGCTTGAATTGTCAAGAATTTTTCCTTGCATATGAAATGGGAAAACACATGGAACAGTAGAAAATGTGTTGGATTCAGATCTCGAGGCTTTGAGTTCAGATACATAGCTCTCTTTCCTATTACTTGTGTGACCATGGACGACTCATAACCTATATGGTCTCAGTTTCCTCATGTAAAATAGGGGAATTAGACAAGATGGACTTTTACATCCTTGCCATCCTTTCTATCAGTGAACAAGCATTTATTAAACACCTACTATGTGTCAGGTGCTGTGCTTGGCACTGGGGATACAAAAACAAAAGCAAAATCTTCACCCTCAAGCAGCTTACATTCTAACAGAGGAGACAAAATTTACATACACAGATGTATATGTAAAATACATAGGGGTGGAACAAAGTAACTCAGGAGGGAACATTTATCATTCCAGAGAACCGGAAATGGAAAGTAGTAACTGAACTTTCTCAAAGGAAGCCAGGAGTTCTAAAAAGGAGGATGGAGAAGGAAGAGACTTCTAGGTATGGGGGACAACTAGAGAAAGATGATGGAGCATCATGTGTGGTCTTGGGAACGGAAAGTAGGCAGGTGTGGCTGGGCTGTAGAGTACATGAAAGGGAGAAAAGTGTACAAAGCCAAGAAAGGTAGAAGAGCTTTAAATGCCAAAAAGAGGAGTTTATATTTCATCCTAGAGAAAATAGGGGACTACTGGAATTTATCAAATAAGGTGGTACCATGATCAGACTTTCAGTTTAGGAAAAATGATCATTTTCTGATCCTATGGAATCTCTCCCTGTGACATCTACCAATCAGACGTTCTCTCCTCAGATGCCAAAATAATGTCAGCTTCCTCTTCCACCTGACAGCTCTTCAGAGATTCAGAAATAGCTAGCTATCATGTCTTTTCTTCTCCAAGGTAACCCACCCTGGCCCATTTAAACACTAATCATAATATGGCAATAAAATGAAGCCAACATAGGCAGGAAATAGGCAGTAAGGTCCTAGTAAGGAGGTACGGGGTTCAATCAGCCCCAGGGAAATCTACCAGAAACTATCAGGGGCCCAACTTCAGCAAGCTTGGATGAAAGGCTGGCCTAGTCCCTGATCTAAAAGAATAGAGTTCCTGGGGAGAAAACTAAGAGTCTGGACACAAGGAAAAGGCAGAACAGGTGTTTAATGCCTGGAAACCTACCCGGTCAGTCAATAAATATTTATTAAGCACCTGCTATGTGCTGGGCGCTATGCTAAGCTCTAAAGAAACAAATACAAAGACAGTTACTGCCTTGAAGAAGTTTACAATCTAACAGGTAGGCAATAGTCACGATGAATAAATGAATGGAAGAATAAACTAAAGAAAAAGCATTTCTTTAGCAATTACTTTACAATTAGCAGACACCGTACTGATGATGACGATGATTAGCATGATAGTAAAAACAAATATTTAAATAGAAACAGGCAACACAGAAATATTATGCTTTTATATACTAAAAAAACCAAAAAAACAAAAAAACAAAAAAAAACCATTGGTCAAGGAGACCTAAGTTCAAAGCCTAGGCTTACTCCTTCTGCTAGCTGAACAACCAGAGGTAAAGGATTTTACCTCTTATTTTATATGACCAGCTGTACAGACTCATGATGAGAAAAACAACTTATCAGCCTTAAAGTACTACTGAAACTGGCATTTTTTTGTTGAGGACTAGGTCAGTCTCTGATTTCTCTCTGGATCTAACATAAAACTTTTCTTTTTTAGAATACTTTAAGTAAAGTTTGTAAAGCTCTCTAAGTGTACATAAAACAACTAGGTGGTGCAGTGGATAGAGCACTGGTCTTGGAATCAGGAAGATTTATCTTCACGAATCCAAATCTGGCTTCATACACTTACTAGCTGTGTGACCCTGGGCAAATCACTTAACCCTATTTGCCTCAGTTTCCTCATGTGTAAAATGACCTGAAGAAGGAAATGGCAAGCCATTCCAGTATCTTTGCAAGAAAACCCCAGATGGGGTCACAAAGGGTCAGACACGACTAAAATGATGGAACAACAACAAAAAACAACTGTGTATATAAATATATATGTATGTATATGTGTGTATATACATACATATGTGTAGTCAGTTTCTATGAGGAAGGAGCATTTTACCCCCATTTTACAGATGAGGAAACTGAAGTTGGCAGAGTTTAAGTGGCTTGCCTGGGGATCCACACTATTAAGCCCATGAGGCTGGATTTAAACTCAGATCTTCCTAACAAGTATAGCTCTCTTACCAACTAGGACAGTTAGCTCCCTATCTCACCAATGTAACTTCTGAAAACCTTATATATCAAGAATAATAATAAAATAATAGCATTTATATAGTTTTTTTAAGGTTTACAAAAGATTCTACAAATACTATCTCATTTTATCCTCACAAAAACCCTGGGAAATAGGTGTTATCATTATCCCCATTTTATGAAGAAACTAATATAATGAAGAAACTAAGGCAGATAGAAATTAAGTCACTTGGCTAGGGTCACATAGCTAAGTGTCTGAAGCCAGATTTGAACTCAGGTCTTCCTGACTCCAGGTCCAGCATTCTGTCTACAATGCTACGTAGTTGCATTTTTTTAAATGGGAAAGGATGCATGATGGCCAATGAAATCTCCAAAATTCTGTAGCATTAAGATCACAAACTTTTCACTATACTGTCTCCTCTAATTCTCCATACTGGGAGAGTTTTCCCTTATATCTCCTTCTCCCTCACCCCCAATTCTAACTTTGCTTTTTTTAAAATTTTCAAATTAATCCAATTCCTTGCTTCACACATGGTGTCTAAGAAGCGGTCTAAGGAGGAGCCCTCAGTGGGAAGGGTTTGCTAGGTGATGAGAAATGTCAGTAATCCTGAGAATATGTGGGTAGGAGGTACATACGAAGGGACTCAGAAACAGCAATATCAAGTATGTGCCAGATGCTGAGGTCAGGCTGACCCTTTGGGAGAGAACACACAACCTTGTTGCAAGTGGAAAAATGCCATAAAGAAATTGCTTTTTCACTCCTTTCCCTTTCATGGAAGAAGGCCTGGGAGCAAGCCAAGGATTTTTTAATGGGAAAACATACTAGTTTACCTAGTGTAGTCCCTTCCATTTAGAGAGGACCCATAGAGGGGAGATAACTTGCGTAAAGTCATACAAGGAGCAAATATGAGCCTGTGGTCCCCGTTTCACAAAGAGAGAGACAGAGAGAGACAGAGAGACAGAGAGACAGAGAGACAGAGAGACAGAGAGAGAGAGAGAGAGAGAAGAAAGAAAAAGAAGGAACAAAAGAAGGAAAGAACAAAGGAAGGAAGGAATGAACGAAGGAATGCAGGAAGGAAAACAAAAACAGAAAACCCAGATTTGTCCAAAGTCACACAGCACACATTATAGGTGTAGAGCTACAGGAAACATAATCTAGTCCAACTTCTACATTTTGCAGGAGTAGGGGAGAGATTTGCCCAAGGTCATACAGAGAGTAAATATCTTGTGTTCTTCATTTTACAAAAAAGTGAAATTTTGTCTTGGCGAGGTGAAGGGACCCAACTAATAAGCATCAGGAGTGATCTGAACTCAGCTAATTCTGACTCCAGTTTCAGCATCCTATCCATGGCACCATGCTAGTAAGTATCAGAGCTCTAGCATATGCAACCAGAGCCCTGAATCTAAATGAAGCATTTCTTCCATTCAGCGCACTACCTCTCACTATGCCAAGCTGCCTCAAAAATGGGTTACGAGGTCACCCCACTGGAAGCGGTAGTTTCCTTTCAATGACACAGGGTCCATACAAACCACACTTTACCCTGCTGCTAAAATATGTTTGAGGCACTGGTTTTCAAGGGTGCTATAGCAAAGGGCATTCTATCACTCTGTAGCCTTTTTGGTGAAAAATTTCCTAGAATTTCTGACCATCCCCCTGCCCCTCTAGGCGATCCCTTTAGGCAGCTTGTAGGCCTAGATGAGACAGTCTATTTTCTCTAGCTCTGGAATGCCTCAGGGCAGGAATCATACCTACAAATGTGCTCTGTGGGAGTAATTCCAAGCTGTCAGCATTCCACAAATAATAAATAAGACTAAATCAAAGGCCTAGGTTATGCATTACCTTGGAATTTCCCTTACTGAGATGACCCTGCAGGATGAGAGTTTAATTAGTCATCTGTGATTTTCTAGAATCAAGGAGAATTGGGCTCTGGGGTATGACCTTAGGCAAGTCACCTGTTATCTCTAGACTTCAGGTTCAATTACTATTAGGCACTATAGCTACTGATAATAATAACAATAACAATAACAATAATAACTAACATTTATATTATACTTTCTCCCTCTAGGATAAAATATAAATTCCATAGCTTTCATTCAAGGCCCTTGGTGATCTGCCTCCAACCAGCATTCCCAATCTTATTTCAAATCAAATCAACAAACATTTATTAAATATTTTCTATGTTCAAGGCCATGTGTGAAGTTTAGGTTCTATAAAGATGAAAAAGAACATAGTTCTGGATCTCAAGCTTACAAATTAGTAAAGGGGTAAGATTTGATCATCTTTAACACACGTTAAAATGAGAAAAGTAGGACAGAGAAATGTATTTCAAGCTGCAAGGGATCAAACAGGCTACCTTGACCAAATGTCTCCTTTCACAGATGAGGAAACTGAGATAGACAGAATTTAGGTGATTTTTTCAAATGTTATACAAATAGTAAATAGAAAAGGCTGGATCAGAACCTTGGTCCTCTAACTCTAAATCTGTCACTTTTCCAACCATCCTATACTATATTGTCCTCCTCTCCCTCCACACTTTATACCCATAGTAAATAGCATAAGTAGTAAATCCTCTCCTGAACCAGATCCTTGTTGTGGTGGAAAGGCTTGCATAGCTCAATGAACTATGAGCTATGCCATGCAGAGTCACCCAAGGTGGACAGATCATAGTGGAGAGTTCTAACAACTGGTAACCCACTGGAGAAGGAAATGACAAACCTCTCCAATATCTTTGCCAAGAAAACCCCATGAACAATATTAAAATGATAAAAGGGATGGCACCAGAAGATGAACCCCTCAGGTTGGAAGATGTCCAACACTCTACTGGGGAAGAGAGGAGGACAACCACAAGTAACTCCAATGCTAATGAAGTAGCTGGGCCAAAGCCAAAAGAAACTTCAGCTGCAGATGTGTCTGGTGACAAAAGGCAAGTCTGATACTGTAAAGATCATTATTGCATAGGAACCTGGAATGTAAGATCTATGAACCAAGGTAAGCTGGATGTGGTCAAACAAAAGATGGAAAGATTAAAATCGACATCTTGGGTGTCAGTGAACTTAAATGGATGGGGATGGATGAATTTAATTCAAGTGATCACTATATATACTACCGTGAGCAAAAATCCCTTAGGAAAAAAAAACTGGAGCAGTCCTCACAGTCAATAAGAGGATGAAAAAAGCAATACTGGTATATAATCTCAAAAAGAAAAAAAAACCAGAATGATATCTATTCAAATCCAAGGAAAACTGTTTAACATTATAGTGATACAAGTCTATGCTCCAATTACCGAGGCCAAAGATCAGTTCTACGAAGACCTACAACATCTTCCAGAAAGAATACCAAAAAAGATGTCATTCATCATAGGGAATTGAAATGGTAAAGTAGGAAATCAAAATATAATTGGAATAACAGGCAAGATTGGACTTGGAGTATAAAATGAAGCAGGGTAGAGACTAACATAATTCTATCAAGATAATCCATAAACACCCTTTTGTAACAACCCAAAAAGAGACTCTACTCATGGATATCGCTACATGGTCAATACAGAAATCAGATTGATTATATACTTTACAGCCAAAGGTTGAGAGGCTCTATGCAGGCAATTAAAACAAGACCTGGAGCTAACTGTTGCTCAGATTATGAGCTTCTTATTGAAAAATTCAGACTTAAATTGAAGAAAGTAGGGGAAACCATCACACTATATAAGTATGACTTAAATAGCATTCCTTATGAAATGGAAGTAGAAGTAATGAATAGATTTAAGCATTAAATCTAATAGAGTGTCTGAAGAACTATGGGTAGAGGTTCACAATATTATGTGGGAGGCAGTGACAAAAAAAAAATTCCAAGTTAAAAAAGAAAAGCAAGAAAGCAAAATGGTTGTCTGATGAGGCTTTACAAATAGCAAAGGAAAGAAGGAAAGTGAAAGGGAAAGGAGAAAGGGAAAGATATACCCAACTGAATACAGAATAGCAAGGAGAGAGGAGGTTTTCTTAAATGAGCAATGCAAAGAAATAGAACTAAATAACAGAATGGAAAAGACAAAAGATCTCTTCAAGAAAATTAGAGATAGATGGGATGGTCTATGCCAAAGCCCAGAGAGACATAAGAGCACAGTAAGATGAGATGTGATAAAAACAAGTAGTCCCAAATAGGGAACATTTCATGCAAAAATGGGCATGATAAAAGACTAAAATGGTAGGTACTTCACAGAAGTAGAAGAGAGTTAGAAGAGGTGACAATAACATGTGGTTTGTTAATGTATTTTTAATATATTTTGATAACTGTCTTTGAAAGTAATTGACTTCTTTTGTAATTTTGCATATTTTATGCATTTAAAAACATTATTCTAAGAAGGAATCCTTAAGATTTACCAGATTGCTAAATGAATTTCATGACACATGCACATGTGTGCTAGCCACACACACATACACATACAAATACAGAGGTAAAGAAGCCTTGCTGTAGAATTTGGAAGAGGAAATATGGGAGACAGGAAAGCCTACCACAACTACATGGAAAGAAGTTACTGAAACACAAGCTTGAAAAAAGATCCAAATGAATATCATCATGATTACCAAAGAATCCCTCCTGTCTAACAGGAAATGATTGTGTGTGATTACATGATAAATGATGAAAGGAGTAAAACAGTTCCAAAACACCAATTCAAATAAACATTCTTAAGTACTTTGAAAGGAAGGAGAATTAGAAGACGAAAAAGTAGCAAGATTATACAGAAGAACCATACAAGAAGTATCATAACATCACTGATAACCATGATAGTGTGGTTACTGATCTAGAGCCAGACTTCCTACAGAATGAAGTCAAGGGGGCCTTATGAAGTATTGCCAACAATAAGGCTAGTGAAGGTGATGAATTCCAGGCCAGTTATGTAAAATTCTAAAAAATGATGGTATTACAATGTTGTCCTCAATATGCCAGCAAATTTGAAAAACTCAACTGTGGCCAATGGATTGGAAAAGATGAGTTTGCATCCCAATCCTAAAGAAAAGCAATGCCAAGGAATGTTCAAGTTACTGAACAATTGCACTCATTTCACACGCTAACAAGGTTATATTTAAGATTCTGCAATATGTGAGGCTTCAGCAAATGTAAACTGGGAATTATCAGAAGAGCAGGCTAGTTTTCAAAGAGGCAGAAGACCTAGAAACCAAATTTCCAACATTCATTGGATTATAGAGAAAGCAAGAGCATTCCAGGAAAAAAAAAAATTACTTCTGTTTCATTGACAACACTAAAACCTTTGACGATGTGATCAGACAAAATGTGGCAAGTCCTCAAAGAGATGGAAGGACTAGATCATATTACTTGTCTCTTGAGGAACGTTTATAAGGTTTAAGATTAGAAAAAAACTCATTGGTTTAAGATTGGAAAAAAAGTACAATGCCATATATTGTCACCTTATTTATTTAACTTATATGCAGAGTACATCAAGGGAAATGCCAGCCTGGAAGAATCATAAAGCTGTAAATAAGGTTGCTTTGAGAAATATCAACAATCTCAAATATGCACAGAAGTAGAAGAGAGTTAGAAGAGGTGACAATAACATGTGGTTTGTTAATGTATTTTTAATACATTTTGATAACTGTCTTTGAAAGTAATTGACTTCTTTTGTAATTTTGCATATTTTATGCATTTAAAAACATTATTCTAAGAAGGAATCCTTAAGATTTACCAGAGCAATTTTGAAAAAATTGCCACCTCTTCTAACTCTCTTCTACTTCTGTGAAGTACCTACCATTTTAGTCTTTTATCATGCCCATTTTTGCATGAAATGTTCCCTATTTGGGACTACTTGTTTTTATCACATCTCATCTTACTGTGCTCTTATGTCTCTCTGGGCTTTGGCATAGACCATCCCATCTATCTCTAATTTTCTTGAAGAGATCTTTTGTCTTTTCCATTCTGTTATTTAGTTCTATTTCTTTGCATTGCTCATTTAAGAAAACCTCCTCTCTCCTTGCTATTCTGTATTCAGTTGGGTATATCTTTCCCTTTCTCCTTTCCCTTTCACTTTACCAGCAAATATGCAAATATACCACTCTGATGGTATAAAGCGAAGAATTAAGAAGTCTTGTGATGAGAGTGAAAAAGGACAGTATAAAAGCTGACTTGAAGCTTAACATTAAAAAAAACAGCAACAACCTAAGATCTTGGCAACTTGTCCTATCACTTCCTGGCAAATAGAGGGAGAAGAAATGGAAACTGTCAGATTTTATATACTTGGGCTCAAAGATCACTGCAGATAGTAACTACAGCAATGGAGCGATGCTTGCTGCTTGGAGGGAAAGCTATGACAAATCTGGACATTATACTAAAAGGCAGACACATCACCTTGCCAACAAAGGTTTACACAGTCAAACTTATGGTTTTTTCAGTAGCAATATATAGCTGTGAAAGTTGGACTTTAAGGAAAGCTAAGTGACACAGAATCAATGCTTTCAAATTGTGGTGCTGGAGAAGACTTTTGAGAGCTCCTTGGACAACAAGGAGATCAAACCAATCATTACTTAAAAAAATTAACTCAGATTATTCACTGGAAGATCAAATACTGAAGTTGAAATTTAAATACTTTGGTCACATAATGAGACCACACAACTCAATGAAAAGACCCTGGTGTTGGGAAATATTGAAGGCAAAAGGAAAAGGGGAATGCAGAGGATGAGATGGGATGGATAGTGTCATGGAAGCAACAAACATAAGCTTGGACAGACTTTAGGAGATAGTGGAGGATAGAACAGCCTGGTGTGCTATGGTCCATGAGGTCACAAAGAGTTGGACTGACTAAAGGACAAAACAACAACATCAACATAGACAGTAAATAAATCATAGAAGTCTAAGAGATAGGCAGCAGCGATGGATGGAACTCCTGCAGTCAGGAAAGGTGGAGGCTAGTGGTGGAGTGGGGGGACAGAGATATCAAAGGAGCCCTCGTGAAAAGGAGAGCTAGCACCTGAACTGCATCTTGAAAGGAGGAAAGGCTTCTAAATGGCAGAAATATAAGGCCAAACCTGTTCCAGATAGATGGGATGGTCTATGCCAATGCCCAGAGAGACATAAGAGCACAGTAAGATGAGATGTGATAAAAACAAGTAGTCCAGTTGGGCTGGAATAGAGGCATAAAAAGGGAATTGCCTTCAATACTTTGAGGGTAAAGAATAATTTCACCTAGCAGAGTACCTCAAACCTGTTGCAGCCACTTAATAAATGCTTGTTGAATGAAACAGAAACCAGGTTGGGAAGGCTGTATGAAGCCAGGTCTCGGAGGATCTTGAATGGCAGGTCAAAGAGTTTATGTTTTATCCTAGAGGCAATAGGTATCACTTGAAGAATTCCAAGTAGGGAAGTGAGACTACTTTGGTGATGGACAAGGAAGGGGAGATGGTAAACAAGGAAACCTTTACAAGTTACTAAGGGATAAGTTATGAAAGAATGAACTAGGGTGGTAGCTAGGGGGACAAAGAAGGGGGTTAAGATGCCAGAAATGTAACAGAGACAATACTGACATAAATCGGAAACTGACTAGATATGGAGGATAGAATCAAAAGCAACTCACAGGCTTCTAGCCTAGAGGAGTAAAAGGTCAGTAGAATTCTCAACTGAGATATGGACATTGGGAAAAGGGGAAGGTTGGAGAAGAGGAGGGGAAGATATGATGACATTCAATTTAGGAAATAGTCACTAACAGGAGATTTTTCCTTATCTTTCATCATTCATTCAAGAAAAAAATTATGAATCTTCTTCTGCTTCAAAATGCTTTCTTAGATACTATAAAAGATACAATGTTTGGATAAGATACAGTCCCTCCGCAGTTTAAAAGACTGGTGCTGCTGCTGCTGCTGATGACGACCACTGACACTTATATAGGCTATGAGATTTGCAAAGCATTTTGTATATATGTAGGAGTATGCCTTTTTCAGACTTTTCAGATTTTCAGACATATTTTCAATTTGTAAGGGTCAGTATTTTCTCCCTACTTGCATCACTTCTCATGTTTTATATGTTTGAGATGGGAAAAACAATAAATATCCTATCATCCAAAATGGGGGAGAAGGGAATAAGCATTTATATAATTCCTACTATATGCCAGACATTGTGCTAAGTGCTCTACAACTATTATCTTATTTGATCCTCACGATAACCATATGAGGTAGATGCTGTTATCCCCATTTTACAAATGAGAAAACTGAGGCGAACAGGGGTTTGTTTGTTTTTTGTTGTTGTTGTAGTTTTGTTTTTGTTATTATTGTTTTGAATTATTTGCCCAGGGTCACACAGCTAGTAAATATCTGAGGCTGCATTTGAACTCAGGTCTTCCAGATTTCAGGCTCAGCATTCTATCCACTGCACCACCTAGCAACCTAATATATAAGCACAGATGTCTAGATGTTAATCCTTCCCTCTACATTTTTTCCACATTCTACTCTAATTTACCATTAAAAAGGTTTTTATTTATGTTGCCAAGAAGTAGTTTGCGTGAGCTGTAAAAACAAGTGAACCATATTCCTTCATTATGTGGCTGAGAAAAGGCTGGAAATAAGGCAGAGGTGGCTAACATTCACCCTAGCCTTCCAAAGGCAAAGTAAAGAAACTTAGTAAATTAAGTTCAGTTAGCTCTATCTTAAGCATAAGTATGTCTTTTATTTCTTAAAGAAATAGGAGAGATAATCAACATGGATAAGTGAAATATCTGCAGAAGCAGTATTACTCACATGAATGAAATAAAGTGATTCTTGAGGCATCAACATACAATTATATAAACCTTTTTTTTTGTTTCAACTTTTCAAAGTACTTTGATACCTATTGTCCACCTGACCCTCACAACAAATCCCTGAGGTAAAAAGGACAGGAATTACCATCTCCATGTAACAGACTACTTATCAAGGATCACACTGGCAGTATGTGTCAGAGAAGGGATTTGAATGGAGGTTTTCCTGAATCTGAAGCCAGTTTTCTAACAACAAGGGGACCTCTCAGCACTCCCAAGCAGCTTTCTAAGGTAGAAAAGGTGCCAATCTGCATTGGTAGAAGGAGTGACCTCAACCTTTATTTCCTATTCCAATGAAATCACAGGTGTACGACACACACACACACACACACACACACACACCCTGCACACACAGTAGCTACTGAGACTCAGAGTGGGTAAATAATTTGCCTAAGGTCACAAAATGGATTAGTGACAGAACAAGCATCAGTAACTGGGTGGTGCAATTAGAGCACTGGGCCTGGAATCAGTAAGACTTGAGTTGAAATCCAGCCCCTGACATTTTCTAGCTCTGTAACCCTGGGCAGGGTACTTCACCTTTGTCTGCCTCAGTTTCCTCTAATGTAAAATAAAAGTAATAATACCTATCTCTCAGGGTTGTTAGGAGCATATTTGCTAAGTGTTAAGCACACATAATAGATATCTAATAAATGTTTGTTTCCCTCCTTCCTACTATTTTGCTCTTTCCATCATACCATGGTACCTCTGGAATTCCAAAATGCTAAAATGTCTCCAATTTGTGTCATTAAAGCACTCTGCATAGTGGTTTGACCATGATCACTGCAGTTTATGGAATCCTGACACCAGATGGTATCATTCATTCCCCACCAGCTGCACTCCTTGGACTAAACTCCACTAAGATCATGAACCTAAGAGATCGCATCACCTTTGGTACTCACATCTCATCAGTAGCTCCAATACCCTCTCCCCCTTTCACTGGAGGGCCAAATGGCAGAGTAAAAGGCTCCTCCCCAAGCATCCATTTAAAGAGGTCTCCCATGCCGACTAGGTACCTTCTGCCCCCCTTTTTCAGCTTTCTTTTATGTGTTGCCTTCCCTCACCCAATTAAACTGTAATCTCCTTGAACTCTAGGACTATCTCTCTTATTTGTGTCTCCAGTACTTAGTACAGTGCTAGGCAAACAGTACATGCTTAATAAATGCTTGTAGACTATTAATAGGGAATGTCTGCAGGTGGGACTGATAGGCTGAAATGCATCTCACAATCAGCTCTAGATCTGAAAGGTACTTCAGGTCTATCTAGTTCAATCTCATAATTTAACCTCAAAGAGTGTATATTCTATCAGGAGAAACAACATGTATACCTATAAATATATATAAAGTAATTGGGGGGGTGGGGCCACTAGCCTCTACTGAGGCTTCCAGAAATGTCTTACATAGTTGGTGGCATTGGAGCTGAGACCTGAAGGAAGCTGAGGGTTCTACATGGTAGAAGTAATAATGGGATACATTCCAAGAATGGGACAGTAGCCTGTGCAAAGGCCCAAAGATGGGAAATGTAGTATTGTGTGTTAGGAACAGCAAGAAGGCTGGTTTGCCTGGACAGTAGAGTACATGAAGGGGAGTAATACATAATAATCCTCTTCATTTCCCTGGCTTCCTTCACATCTCAGCTCCAATGCTACCTTCCACAACAAGCCTTTCTAGTCCCTCCACTCCTAGTGTCCTTCCCTTCTGAGATTCCTTCTCATTAATTATTGCTATCTCTGTGACTTTGGATCACTTTCCACTTCTGGATCACTGTTTCCTTCTTTTCAAAATAATGAGGTTGAACTAAATGATCTTAAGAAGTGATTTAAAGAATTAGAAAATGGTTCCTCTCTTTCAAAACACACACACACACACACACACACACACACACACACGCACACACACACCATTCTTCTTGCTGCTATCTAATAAATCCCCAATAGTAGCCCTTTGGAGTTACAACACTGAACCTCCAGCAAACCTCCAATGACAGTAAGATTAAAAGGTCGCTGAGGGTACTCCTGCCACTGTTATCTCCGTTGCCACAACTAGTCATCAATGATAGAATTAAGGATTTGAATCCAGGCCTCTGCAGACTTCAAGTCTAGTCCAAGTCTCCAATACTGAAGACTAAAATCTCTCTTCACCTTAGTGGAGAATTTTTACAAGTTCTTCCCACCTACGTATCCCTTCCAGAAAAAAAAAGGCACAGGCTGGCCAACATATTACTTCCCAGTAAAATGTAAGCTCCCTGAAGGCAGAGACTGTGAAATTTCTGTCTCTCTATCCCCAGTGTCTAACATGTTCCTTGGTACATAGTAGGTGATTAATAAATACTTGTTGGATTGGCTAGGCTTCAACTCCATGGAACACCATCACCCCTCCCCCCCAGGATAAGATGATCATCTGAAATTTCATCACCATGATGACTTATTCACGTTTTGTTACTTGATTCCTTCTCACCTAACCCTCAGTTGTCTCTCCCCTTTGATTAGAGGGCTAGAGGGCAGAACATTAAACACCTCCCAAAGCCTCCCCCTATAGGGGGCTCACAGTCTTCTAAGTAATTCCATTTTCCATAGGCAGCTTTCCTTGGCTTCAACTCCACAGAACACCATTTCCTACCCCTCCCACGGGTACCCATGGCCACACCCTTCCTCCTTTTTAGCTTCCTTTTGTGTTTTCTTTCCCCATTACGTTGTAAGCTCCTTGAGGGTAGGGGTTGTCTCTGATTTTTATTTATATCTCTGGTGCTTAACGCCATGCCTGACACACATTTTATAAATATTTATGGAACTGAACACCAACATTATCCCTTGACATTTAACGGATCTGTGACCTAATCTGTCGTCATCATTGTCATCATCATGATCACTGTCATCATCAATAATAGCTGCCATTTATACAGTGCTTTATGGTTTGCAAAATGCTTTACATAAATTATTTAATTTTATCTTCACAATAACCTCGTGTGGCAAGTGCTCTTATTGTGTCCATTTCACTGATGAGGAAAGTTAAGCTGAGAGAGGTCAAGTGACATATCCAGTGTCACCCAGCAAGTGTCTCAGTCAGGATTTGAACTCAGATCTTCTTATCTCTAAGTCCAGTGCTTTATAAACTATGCCAGGATATGAAGATTTCAACAAGTCCATGCCTTCTCATCTTGAGAGAACTTTGTCTATATTCTCCCTTAGATCTACCACATGTCTACCTGAAGTTCTGGTGGCTTTTTCTACTAATGCCCCACTACAAGGAACCTCATCTTCACAGGCTACTAGGAGTTTCAACTGAAGGGAAACCAATTGTGTCAGTGGACTGACATAGTTGTCAAACACTATAATCATAGCCTGGATCCTCCATAGAATCCCATTTCTGGGACAGATCTTCCTAAACTAGGTACTAGAAAATGAACACAATGAATCAGAACTGTAACTAGGACAGGGCGATTGGGGCTTTTCCCAGTGGTTCCATTTGGTCTAGGGCAGAGTTGGAGGATATGGGTGGAACTATTTTCCCATAGCTGTCTTGTAGCCTGCCATTCCGTGATTCAAGGGGATCCATTCATCTTTAGCTGGGGCTACATTTTTTGAGTGTTTTGTCTCTGTCTGCCTTCATTAGACTGTGAGCTCCTTGAGAGCCGGGGCTGCTTTTTTGCCTTTCTTTTTATCCCCAGCACTCGGTACAGTTCCTGGCACAGAGTAGGTACTTAATAAATACTTGTTTACTTGACTTCACCTCCCCCATTCCCATCCATCCAGCCATCTGCAATGTGTTGTGGGCCAGCTGTGTCACAGGGGCTAGGTAGGGCTAGATTCTCTGAAGATACAGGTAACTTCTTGTCCTGGGGTGACTGTATCCAACCAAGGTAGGTTGTCCTCTGTATGTTACCCCCACCAAAAAACCATTTCCTAGACACCAGAATTCCTAGTCACTAAGCTTGCAAAAAACCGTTAAGTCAGCATAGGTGTCAAACAAAATGGGAATCTGGAGGTAATCCTGAAGGGAACAAAGGAAAAGAAGATGACGTGCATTCCCAAGGCATGTCATGGAGCATGAAAGGACCTTAGAGATCTTGTCCAAACCTTTCATGTTGGTGTCCAGGGAGAAAAAGTGATTTGCTCGGGTATATTTAGAACTTTATTCATTTACTCTTCTTATGAATCCCTCAAAAAAATCAGACTCAATTTTTTTTTTTGGAAATGATTTGTTAGTGAGAACATTTTGCTTCTATGGGGCTTCTCTGCTTGAAATGTTCAAGGGTTTTGCAGATGTCTCACGAATCTTCACTGTAGTTTTCTAGGGTAAGCTGGGACTTTGTAAGGATGATTGCTTGCATTTAGAACACAAGAAGAAAAAAAACTGGAACTAAAAGAGGCCAAGAAACTCCCTTGAAGTCACACAAGAACTATAGAGGCTTAGCTCAGAAAAGAAAAAGCTTAGGAAAAGGTGAGAGGGGAAACATGGTCACTGTCTTTAAATATGGGAAAAGTTGTAATGTAGATTGAATTTGTTATTACTAGTCCCAGAGGGCAAAACTAAAACCAAGGGCTAGAAGTTATACAGGAAGAAGCCATTTGGCAAAAAGGAAAAATCATCACACTTTGTATCTGGAAGCAATGTTTCAAGTTTCAGATTGGACAGTAGCTGGGTAGCCTTGGGCAAGTCACTTTACCTTGATGATCTTCAGTTTCTTTACCTGTAAAGAATACTAACTACTAAGAATACTGACATTTGTATAGCACCTTAGAGTTGGAAAAGTGCTTTACATAATTATCCCCATTTTACAGATGAGGAAACTGAGACTTCAGGAAGGTTAGGTGACTTGTATATGGTCATACATGTCATATCAGGGGCAGGATTTAAAGACAAGTCTTCCTGATCTCAAGTATAGCACACTACCTATTTTATCTGACCACATCTCTCATAGGATGGTTGTGATTAAAGATGCTATAAAATGTGTGTTACTATTATCATCTTCAGCATTATCAATATTATTATTATTATTATTATTGTTATTACAGGGAAACGGATTTCAGCTCAATATAAGAAACATCATCCTAAAAACACCATTCAACAAGAGAGATTTTTTTATGCAAATTTAAGGATATCTTGAATGGCTTCAGAGAGAATTTTTGGGTTAAGCAGAGGTTGGGATAGATGCCTGATAACTCTGATAACTCTGAGATGCTATGATTCTAGAAATCAGTGAAGAAACAAAGCAAAGAGATAAATCAATTCCCTAAATCTCAGGCTTATGGGGGCGGGGGAAGCGGATATACTACCTAGCTGTTCTCACAAAGAGCTGGGGAAAAAAGAAAGACATGCATACCAGGAAAGAATATATGCCTCGAGTCATGGCGGTTATCAGGGAGGTAAGTAGCTTAGATAGAGGGAATAAAGGGAATTCCAAAATGAGGGGTAAATCTTCACAGAAATTATAGACTTATTTCTAGTCTCTGTCTATCAATGCCAACAGCCTGGTGAATAGAGATACAGTTTAATTTATATACTCATAGAATATTAGAGCAAGAAGACACCTAAAAGACCATCAAGTAAAATCTTTTATTATACAGATGAAAAAAAGTGAATCTCAAAGAGACAGTGTCACAAGGTCACTTAATGAGTTAGAACCCAGGTTTTCATAGTCCCCTTTCTACTGTTCTTTCTCCTACATTATGCTGTTTGCCTTGAATCTAAATGTAGAAGGAGATGAAGGTGGTTTAGATTTTTCCAAATAAGATTATTGAGGAAACAATCTTTCTTACAAACTGAAGTGACCTCTTGGATATAGAATTTTGACATGTTACCTGGGCCATGAATTAAATAAAAGGGAAAATTAAGAGAAAAAAAAATACAAGGGTTGAAAAAGGTGTCTTGTTAAATTGTAGCTTTCACACATGTTTATTATAAGATTTAGAGATGAAAGAGACTTTATTACAGATGGGGATTCTGAGGTCTAGAGAGGAGAAGGGACTTACTCAAGGTCAGAAAAGGTAGTAAAGTCGAGAGCAAGTCTTCTACCCTAGTTCCTGTGGCTCTAAATACACTATTCTACAAGCTTTACCATAGGTCCTTTAAATATCATAAAATATACATTTGATAAAAAGTGACAGCTTTTCTAAGATAGCCACTTGGGAAAAATGAGAATCTGTATTTTTGGAAAAAGAGGTCATTTCTGCTCTTTTTCATTTTGCTTCAGTGGATGACCTAAAATATTCCTTAAGAGTGCAAGAAATATTCTTTAGGCTGACTATATACTGAGAGTGTAGGGGAGAAACACCCAAGATCCGAAGATAGCCCATCTTTAAACTGGCTCTCATTTGTATGAGTTTTCCCCAGATGATCACAAATTAAAGAGATAGCAAATAAATTAACATGGAGTTAGAGCACATAGGATTAAATTCTAATTATGTTCCTTACTATCTGTGTGACTTTGGACAGACCATTGGACCTCAGTTTCTTTATCTGTAAAATGAGAAGATTCTACTATATGATCAATAAGTTCCATTAGAGCCCTAAGTCAATGATTCAAAAATCCCTTTAACTCAACTCTCTAGCAACCAGGAATTATCCTTCACAAACTAGCCTCGATGCCACACTGTAGATAACTCTGAAGATCTTGACCTTTATTAATTGTTTACAGGAACAAAAGAGTAAAGGGTTTTTTTTTTCCCACTCTGATAAGATCTTCTCTGTATTTTCCTATCACATACCACAAAAAAGAAAGACAAGGTCCAAGTATAATTTAGTTACTTTAAATTTCTACTACCTTTAAATAAATGGGCTGTTTAACAATTCCATTATTTTAAGAATGCTGTTTTGTTGGTGTGTATATAACCATAATACACCCATGGGTCCAGGAAAAGCTTATATGTCTCCATTAGATGGACAGTCATACTGTCTTCCAACAGTAGCTTTACATAGCTTTAAAAATGGAAGAAAAGAAAACATAATTTATATACCACAGGGAAATTGATTTAGAGTTTAGTACAGTGTCCTGCACATAGTGTGTGTTTCATAAGTATTTTTTGAAGTGAATTATGCCAAAGAACTTTCACACCCAAAGCACCTATCTAATTATATCTATGTTGCGCTGACCTAAACCTAAGATGCATAGTATGTGGAAATGAAGGGGAAAAATAGCCTTTGCCTTGAAGCTCCTCTCTAGCAACAGACATTGTAAGTAGATCATCCTACTGCAAATCCAACATGTTTGGCCATGCCACTTGATGCCAATGGCAGCAGAAGCCCAGTACCTGGATAAGAACAATACCTCCCTAACCAGCTAAAGTGGCATGTGCCTACCTCTTTGCAAGAGGAAAAAATTTGCCAATGACTGGAACCCTTATTATTAGGATGCTGAGTGTCATTATGGCCAGGTACAACCCCATCTGTGGTGTGAATAATAATTGGGGGAGCAGAAGGGGTAGGGGAGGATGGAGAGGGCAAACAAGAGGGTTTGGCTGCTGACGTCTATTTTTTCTTCTACTGCAAAAAAATACTTGTTATGCCCGTAACTCCTTTCACTCAGGAAGCCTCCCTGCGGTGGCTGCATAGCAAATACTTCCCCACTTGTCCTCAACTTCTGGGCCAACCCAATTCTCTATCTGAATCAAAGTCTACATTAAAAAAAAAAAATCCATAGGTGTCCCTATGAGGCTTGTGGGGATTAATCACTTCCCCATCGACTCTGATAGGTCTGCAGTGGAACTCTTATCTCCCCCTCCGCCCCTCTACACCATTGCTTTGACCTCTGTATATACTGTCCAAGTTGAATTTCCCTCTCCCATATCCCCCACCTCCAAACACCCAATAACCCATTTGCCCCAGATATCATCTGAACAGAACCTGGGTTCCTTCGCTGTGAGGAACATGAGTGAATGCAGGACTCCAGAGAAGGAGGCAATACCAAGCTGACACTAGGCTATCGCCTTTGGATTTCCCATGATGGTCCCCCAGCTCTCTCAGCCTCCCTCCAAGACTTCAAGAGTGCGAGCAGTTTCTCTTTCACCTAGCACATGGGAGGTTCATTGATCCTCCCCAGAAATCTCCCCAAGTGTAGGTAGGTAGGTGAGGAAGGCAAAGTAGATTAGGTGAAACGTTAAAAATTAAAATTAAAAAAGAGGCACTAGGTCTACACTCTAGCAAAATTGTGGAAACCAATCCAACTCTAACAGTCTTGAACAATCAACACCGAACCTGAGAGTTGGCAACCAAGGACCTAGCTCCCGCGCTCTCTCACCTGGGTTGGAGCGTCCCTCTGCAGTGCACCTCTGTCAACTCTTCCAGCCACCCGGCGCACTCTCCCTCCTCTATCCTCTCTCCCTTTCTCTAGCGAAAAGGCTTCGGCAGCGTGGATCACGAAAGGGAAGATGGAAAGGAGAGTAGGGAGGCCCGGGGAAGAAGAGGCAAGCAGCGGGCAGACTGCAGTCCGAGGCAGCGGTGAGCTCCTGAGGCTCTGTGCCCACCGCCACCACCGGGGGAGGAGAGAGAGGAGGAGCGCGGAGGATGCTGGCGGTGCTGATGTGGTTGCTATGGTTATCAAACTCAGCAGCTGCACCCTCTCGGCGCAACAGCTGCTCCGGCCCGGACTCCAGTCACAGCGCCGAACTGTGGTGCGAGAAGCAGGGAAATTAACCCTGTATGGGGGTCTCAGTCGTCCCCACACCTCCCCGCCCCTCACAACAATAACAATAATAATAAGCGCACGCGCTCTCCCTTTCCTCTGCCAGGCTCACCTCTTGCGCTTCCTAGCCTTGCCTTCCACGTTCTCTTCCTCCTTGTTCTCCTCCAAGGAGACACAGCTGCCGCTAGCAGCCAGCAGCTCGCAGCCGGCTCCGGAACTGCCTCCGACCTGGGATGCTGGGATCCGCGCCACGGGTTGCAGCTCGCGGGCTCTGGGCTCCCGCCTTCCCGCCGGTGTGGCTAAGCGGGATTAAAGTCCCTGCAAGCCCTGATGCGTTGGAGCGAGGGAGGTTGGGGAGCTGGGGAGGAGGGGGAGTCGGAGAGGGAGTCAGCCTTTGCCACAGCCGCCTTGGGCAGGGGAGAGAAGCTGTCGCAAGAGGGAACCAGAGAGGGGTGGTACTAGGACAGGAGCCAGAGGCAAAAAACCCAGCAACTGGGTGGAGAGAGGGGAGGTAGGAGCCTGGCGGGATCTCTCCAAGCCAGAACACCTTCTGGCTGCCCTGTGCAGTGCAAAATTTTCCTCTACTTGCAATCGAATGCTGCCCCGTCCTCCGGAGCATGCTCAGTTCCCTACTTCTAGAGCCGCCTAGGATCTGAAGTGCACAGATTTTACTCAGCTGAGTTGTTTATTGAATTCCCACCACCAGCAGCCCCTTGCGATTTGCGTCCGTGGCTCACAGGAGAGAGGGCTGTGGAGAGCCCTGTCTTCAGACTGACCCTGAGAAGCAGGTGTGGGAGCAGCCCAGAAAAAGAGGGCGGGAAGAAAGATATGTGAGGATTTGTACGGAGGAAGCAAGAATGTTTAGAATCCTAGAATGTTAGAGCTGGAAAGATACTTAGAGGTCATCTTCCACCCAGTGGTTTTACGGAAGAGGAAACTGAGGTCCAAATAGGCAGTGACAGGATTTGCCCATAAATGATCCAACTGCATCCCCGTTTTTAAGTCTCCACCTGCATCTTACTGGATTTAATTAATAGTTGGTTTGTTGAGTCAAAGCTGAGTCTGAGCACAAAATCCATGCATCCCTTCTGTTCACTCCCCCCCCAAAATGACTTGCCCTAGCCTCCTCTGAATTCCCAGTGCACTTTATTGGTCTGTACAACCCCTTAGGCAAGCTCTACCTTCTAAACAAAACCTTTCTCTCCTCTGATAGAATGTACACTCTTTGAGAGCTGGGACTGTTTCATTCTTGGCTTTGTTTTCCCAACACCTAGCAAGTGTGAGGCATCTAATAAAATATTAATAACTTATTCACTGCACTTAACATAATTCTACAATCATAAAGTTTGCATAAAACACCTACTCTGAGCAATGAGTAGGGAGTAGGCCCTTGCCTGCTGTTGCTGATTCCATCAACTCAGTGCTTTACCACTCACACTACCTAACGATTAATTTATTTGTTCTTATTTGGAATTTCTTTATATTTATTCTATGTATACATGTCCTTTTCTCCCCTATTAAAATATAAGGTCCTGGCTAGTTGGGATTATTTTATTTATAGTCTTTTTATCCCATAGGACAGATAGGTGGCACAGCGGATAGAGCGCTGGGCTTGGAGTCAGGAAGATTCATCTTTCTGAGTTCAAATCTGGCTTCAGTCACTTACTAGCTGTGTGACCTTGGGCAAGTACCTTAACCTTGTTTGGCTCAGTTCCTTATCTGTAAAAAGAGTTGGAGAAAGAAATGGCAAATCACTCCAGTATCTTTGCCAAGAAAACCCCAAATGGGGTCATGAAGAGTTGGACGTGACTAAAAAGTGACTAAATAACAACAAAATTCCAAATGCTAGCACTAGTATCTAGCTCATAGTAGATTATTTCTAAAATGTTTGTTGATTGATTTCCAATCTTCTTACACTTCACTCTATGAACTCAAAATGACCTCCTTGCTTTTCTTCTATGCTATACTTCATGACACATATGGAATGGATATACTAATGAAAACTCTAGCCAGCAACAGCCAGATGATGGGAGTTTAAATCCTGATAAATTGATCTATTTATATTGCTTTAAAATTCATTCATTATTCATTCAGTAGAGTACTTGTGTTCTGTGTAATGTGAAGTAAATTCTGTTAGTATTGTTTGTATTGTGTTTAAATCCAGTCAACTTTTTCCTATGGCCTGATCAGACAAAGGAAATAGGAGATAACGAAAAAGAATATATTTTTTTTCTGCTGAAGTTTCCAAACTCAAGATAGTCTCATCTGTGTCCCTAATGCAGCAAAATTAGGAATACAGGGAGAGACAGTTATCTTATGAATTATGATCATTTCTGCATTTGAAGACATTTTATGGCAAAATATGGCAAACTAATTAGAGATTAAACTTATTTCTAACGTATAGTCTTTTAAAAATATATTTCCAAATTATGATGGAAGTATAGTTGAATATACATGTTGAAATAGGCTAATGGATTTTTGCAGTACAGATCCTTATGACTGTTAAAAGTAGAGACTTTGTGGAAATTGCATGCAAACAGCACCCAAACATTCCCTGAATCTTCCTTCCCTGGTGTGTGAAAAAAAAAAAAATGTTGTTTTACCAAAGGGAAGAAGGTAGTCTCACCATTTAGAGAATGTTTAGTCCTAAACTGAACCGAAGACAATCTAAACGTTAATTCTCTAGTAAGCAAAGAGAAAAGTCCATTTGCAATACGAAGTTTTCAAAGCTTCTTGAGAACTCTTTAGCATAGGTACTAACAACTCTCTAACCCAAAATCTAGTTTTAAGTGAAAGGCAAATTTAGAAAAAAAAGAAATATTTTTAAAGTGAAAAATGGTGGTCTTCTGTGAGTAATTTGGTAGAATCTAATTGCCTAGGTCTTGGAATTAAAATAGAAATTAAAGTAAATTGGATTTATTGGGGATAAATGAGAAATTGCCCTTAAGTCTTGAAGTTGAATTTTAATTGATCAAGGAAAAAGTAGAAGATTTTATGATAAATTTCAATTATGTAAGAAAACTATTCTGAAGTTGACTCGAACTATGATTGGGGAATAAACATGTGAGGGATCAAGAAAGTAGACATAAAGAAAAGTATTGTGTTGAATCAGTGCAGAGAGAGAAGCAACTTGGAAGTTTTTAGGCCTTTAATCAAAGTCCATGAGAAGAAAGGGCAAGTTAAAGGAAGTTGAAAACCTGATATAGTATGGATGTGAAACTCAATTAGAGGAAAATATAAAATAAGGCTGGATAGAATATCTCAATGAGAGACCCTGAACATAAGGCTATTAATACCCATGAGTGATGATGATGATGATGATGATAAAGATGAAGAATTCATTGCCATCAAAATTTATATAAATGTTATACTTAATGATTTTGAATTGGTTGTTCAGTGAAGTATGCAGGTTGATCAGTGAAGATGAAGAAGAATTCATTGCCATCAAAAATTATAGAAATTTTATGCTAATGATTTTGGATTGGTTGATCAGCGAAGTGTTCAGGAAAATTATAGAAATGGCAAGTGACCACTGAAGTTTGCAGAAGTTTAGAGCATTCTGATTTTAGAAAAACACAATTAGTTGACTAGAAGTATACACCAGAAACTGACTATCCTTGATAAATTAACAAAAGACAAATCCGACTATTACAAATACAGACTCCAAAGTATTCTTGAGAATTTGACAAATTAACTGTAATGAAAACAGAGTATTATCACACATAAAGTTGTTACTCACAGTTGCCTTAGCATCACATTGATCCATAAAAATTTAAGAACAATGTTTTTAATACCTGTTGCCAGAACCAAATTGCACAGAATAAAAAGATTTTGAAATATAGAGATCGAGGAACCTAGGTGGCACAATGGATAGATTGTTAGATTAGGAGTCGGGAAGACCAAAGTTCAAATCTTGCCTCAGACATATTATAGTTGTACAATCCAGAGTGAGTCACTTACCCCTGTCAGCCTCAGTTTCCTTATCTGTAAAATGAGGATAATAATAACACCTCTCTCCCAAGGTTTTTTTTTGAGAATCAAATGAAAAAATACATTTAAAAGAATTTTACGAAGTTTAAAGCATAATATAAATAATACTATTTATATTATTATTATTATAGTGGATCAAATCAGAATTATATGGGAATGGGATGACTAAAAGAATTAATGAGAAAGAATCAATTAAGCACATATTACATGTCAGTCAATATTTAGTTACACATGAACAAACACAGAGACAGAGTCCCTGGCCTCAGGTAGCTTACATTAAAATAGGAGAAAACAGTAATTATTGGGGAGGGGGTGACTGGAGAAGAGTTTTGTTTTTTGGGGATGGAAGTGGAGGAGAAGGAAGACGTATTTGTAGCAAGCAGAAGGTAAAATAGGATATTAAGTTGGTATCTAAGTCCATCCAGTATATAATGGGCAAAGTGGGCTGGTTTGTGCCCAGTCTGTCACTATTCATCCAGGATGGGTTCTAGAACAGGAACTCCAAAGATGAATAACTTAGCTTCCTCCAGGACTAAGGTCATGAATTTTGGAAACTCCTGGCATGGAGATCCAGGTCTCAGATCCTGTGCGGAGACCATACAGGTTCAGTATTGTTGTTCTTGTTCAGTCGTTTTTCAGTCATGTCCAACTCTTTGTGACCCCAGAAGAAAAAAAGATCCCAGGCAGACCCTGTGGGACACCCACAGTTAGAGAGTGTGACCTAGATGAAAATCCAGCAAAAAAAGACTTAGAAAGAGCAGACTGAGAGGTTGGAGGAGAAACAGGAAACAATCATGCCTTGAAAACCTAGAAAGAAGAGAGTATCAAGGAGAGAGGGATTGATGGCATCAAAAATTGCAGAGAAGTCAAGGAGAATGATGATTGAGAAAAGGTTATTGGATTTACCAATTAAGAGATCATTGCTAACCAGAAAGAGCAGTTTTGGTGGAATGATGAAGTTGTAAGCAAGATTTTAGGGGGTTAAGAAGAGAATGAGAGGAGAAAAATTGGAGGAATCTGTTACAGGTAGTATTTTTGAGGAGTTGTGCTACAAAGGAATGGAATGATCAAGTGAGAGGGTTTTGTTTTTGTTTTTGTTTTCCAGGATGGGGAGATTTAGGATGGTTTATAGGCAGTAGGAAATGAACTAGTAGAAAGAGAAAGATTGAAAATAAGTGAAAGAATAGATGGCAGAGTGGGCAATTTGTTGAGGAGGTGAGCTGGAATGAGATCACTTGAACAAGTAGAGGGGTTAGCCTTGGTAAAGAGTAAGACACCTTCGTCATGTGGGATAGGAGTGGAGAAGGGGCTAGAGGCCGAAAGCACCTGAATTATAGATGAGAAAGAGAGAAAAAAGAGTGCTTGTGATAAATGGCCTCAATATTTTCTGTAAAAGATGAGGCAAAGATTTCAGTTGAGAGGATGGGGGAAAGAAACAATGGAAGGTTTAAGGATGGATAAAAAGGTTCTGAAGACCCACTTTGGAAAGTGAGCTAGTACAAATCAGAATTTAGTAAGTGCATAAGAAAGGAGCAATCCGTATACCAAAAGAATTTAGAAGAAGGGATCATTTCTTGCTGAAGGAATTGGAGAGTACTTTATAGAGGATGCAGTTACTGAGTTGTTTGAAGGATGCTTTTGAATAAATGCAGGAGTGGAAAATGCATTATTTTCAGGTATCCAATAAAATGGTAAGCCCCTTAAGGGGAGGAATTATCTCCTTTTTTTCTATTTATATCCCCACTTTGTATCATAGTGCCTCTCTTATAGTAGATGTTTAATAACTGTTGATTGACTGGTTGGGAATATAATGAACAAAATTTTAAATCATCTGTTTAGTTAGCAAGGAAATTACAGGACCATAAGCTGAATGGAAAGATTGTGGGATATGGAGTCAGTGTATGTTGGTTCAAATTCTAACTCATTACCTGCTTTACCTTGGGTTAATTTTTTTACCTTTCTGGAAGTCCCATTTCCTCATCTTTAAAATGAGGAATGTTGGAGAAATGAGCTTTCATTTACTTGAATATAAATTAAAGTCATTGCTATTCCATCTCTAACTCCAGCTCTAACACCATATTCAGAGAATGGCAAAATCGAAGTCTATGAATGGTCAGAGCACAGAATAAGTGAAAAAGAATACTGTGAGATAAGATCGGAAAGATAACTTAGGCCAAGATTATGGAGGACCTTGAATGACAAACTGACCAGATTGAATATTTTTCAGTAGACAATAGGAAACCACAGAGTGTTTTTTGAGAAGGAGAATGACACAAGCAGAATTATGCCTCAGATAGCCTACCTTGGCTTTATAGTTTCCAAAGCTAAATGATGCAGAAAAGGAAAAGGGACCAAAGAGAAACTTGACCCATTTCACAACATTGTTTTTACTCCATCCTGATTAAGAGCTTCTCTTCTTTTCTGAGCAAGGTACTTCTCTACCATTTCTATTACTACCTTCCACCAAAATCTGGTGGAAATGACATATTTACCATTGTGTCTCCTCTTTCCTTCCCCAATCTTTCCCAAAAGTTACAAAGTGATGATTTTCTTAGCCCTTTTTACATTTTTATTGAGATAGAGCTACCTTTGACTTTGAATCTAAATCTTATTAAACCCTAACCTGTTGAGGTATTCATGAGTATCATAAATCTAATAGTTCTGTAACGCCACATTTGGAACAGGATTCAAAAAGAGAGAGAAAAATTCCCTACAAGTCCAAGTTGGTGTCATTTATTTTCCTGCTAATTTGATATACAGTTGACTTTGAGGGTCCTTTAGGGAAGGAGGGAGAGAAATCTTGATTTCCAGCTGGCTAACAGACCTATCCATTTGGTTCACTTGAGCTTTTATAAATTGGGCAGAAGTGATTTTAAATCTGATTTCTGGGGGCAGCTAGGTGGCGCAGTGGATAGAGCTCCTGCCTTGGAATCGGGAAGACCTGAGTTCAAATCTAGCCTCAGACACTTCACACTTACTAGCTATGTGACCCTGGGCAAGTCACTTAACCCCAATTGCCTCACTAAAAAGAAAAAAAAAATCTGATTTGTGCAGACAACATATTGATTGACAGGGACAGAACCATCCCTCTGATGTGAATCAGCTTTTGAATCTTCCTTTGGTTCAGATTTCCTTCTTTAACATGTTTTGTACTTTATTACCTATTTCGGTCCCACATTCAGTGAATTCTGCTGTCTTTGTGCTGAATGAAGTCTTAAAATATATAATGCTAAAACGGAGAACATAGGATGTTAGAGCTGGAAGGAACTGTAGAACATAAATTGTTAAAGGTAGAAGGAACTTTAGAACATAAAATCTTACTGTGAAAGGGACCTTAGAACTGTGGTAACAAACCCAAATTAAATGGATTCTTGTGGCCCATTATTGACTTAGAGAACCACAAATTAACATTATCTATGTTGTATTATATGATTACCTATTTTGTTAAACATTACTCAATTCCATTTTAACTTGGTTTAGGAACTCCAGAACTTAACAGCTTTGCCCAAGAACATGTGTTAGAGCTAAAAGTGATCTTAAATTAGGGAATATTAAGACATAAAGATTGAAAGTGACCATAGAAGATAAAATATTTAAGCCAGAAAAAGCCTTAGAAGCAAAGAGACTAGAAGATCTCCTAGAATATAGAATATTCTAATGTTGAATGTTTGTAATAGATGTGACATTTTGAGATCATACAATTCAACTCCATTATTATAGGCAAGGAAATTGAGGGTCAAAGAATGACTTGCCCAAAGTCACACATCAAATTAAGGGCAGATCCTGGATAGAGTACAGGTCTTCTTACTGCCAGCCTACCAGTCTTCTTTTTTTAAATTTTTTTCAAGGCAATTGGGGTTAAATGACTTGCCCAGGGTCACACAGCTAGTGTGTCAAGTGTTTGGCCTGAGGCCAGATTTGAACTCAGGTCCTCCTGACTTCAGGGCCAGTGCTCTATCCACTGTGCCACATAGCTGCCCCTGTACCACTCTTTTTACAGCACTGGAAATGCTTTTTTCTATTTCTATATTAATTACTGTTTTGTCTACTGGTTTTACAATCAGTTTTCTAGAAGCATGAACTACTGGAGCACATAATTTTCCCTTTTTGGGGAAGCAGGCATATCACATCCCCTCCGTAGTCCTAAAGACTGTCAAGAACAAATCATAGAAGTTAAATAAATACTTGTTGACAATCTAGGCTGAAAAAAATTGATTTCAGGATTTGTAAAATAATGACATCAACAAGAAAAAAATCCATCTTTAAATTTTAATATTTTAAAAAGCCTTTTAATGTATCCCTTGTGAATTTAACATTAAGAAATTAACATTTAAAAATGATACTGAGTTGAAAATGGCAGTGTTTTTAATTCAATAAAATTTTAGAATAAATATACACACAAATACATACACACAATACTTATATAAATACACACACACTTCATTTTTAAGGATTGCGTCAATAAATAAAATGACTGCAGTGCTATTAGAGGGAGCTCTTCTCTTGGTAAAGGACAAACCTTGGAAGTGGGCCAGGACATAGTCACTCTGCTTAATCAACGAAGTAGAGATTTCATTTTGTTTCGCCTTTGCAGCAGCCCCAGGCCCTGGATGCAAGAGAGATTCATCCTGAGCCACCACCACCATCACCCCCTTCTTCTCCCATCTCTTCTACAGCAAAATGCAATAATGAGTGAACTAAATGAACAAGTCAATGATGTGATGTAGCAATCAAAATATCTAATACAATCTTAGCCTGTCTTTGAGAGGCACAATATCCAGGCCTGGAGATGTAAGAATCCTGTTGTACCTTGTGCCAACCAGGCCGCAACTGAAGTTCTGAACAGCTCATTTAAGGAAAAACATTTATAAGCTGGGAGGTATTCAGAGGAAGAAAACCAGCATAGTGAAGGGATTCAAAAGTATGCCTCGGGGATATGGTTGAAATATTGGGATATTTTGTCTGACAAAAGAGAAGACATTATCATCAGCATCATCACCATCATCATCATCATCACCATCATCATCATAGCTAGCATATATAGAGCTCGTACTATCTGCCAGACACTGTGCCAATCCCTTTACACATATTATTTCATCTGATGTTCACATGACCCTGGGAACTAAATGCTATTATTATCTCCATTTTGGAGTTGTGGAAACTGAGGCAAACAGAGGTTAAATGATTTGCCAGGGTCACACAACTATTAAGCATCTGAGGCTGGATTTGCACTCAGGTCTTCATCACACCAGGCCCAGAGCTCTATCCACTGCGCCACCTAACAGAGGGACTTGATTTTATTGTTGTTCAGTTGTTTTTCAGTCATGTCCAACTCTTCCTGACCCGATTTGGGGTTTTCTTGGCAAAGGTAATGGAGTAGTTTGCAATTTCCTTCACCAGCTCATCTTATAGCTGGGGAAACATGAGGCAAACAGGGTTAAGTGACTTGCCCAGGGTCACCCAGCTAGTAAGAATCTAAAGCCAGATTTGAACTCAGGGAGAAGAGTCTTCCTGATTCCAGGTCTGGTTCTCTATCCATTGCACCACTTAGCTGCCCAGGAGGGCCCTAATAACTATGTTTAAATTTTCAGAGGATTGCCACATAAAAGAGGGGTTGAATTTTTTCTTCTTGGTCACAAGAAGTAGAATTAGGGGTAAAAGGTTTAAGTTACAGGGAAGGTCTTCCCAAAGATTAGAACTGACCAAAACTATAACAGGATGCCTTGGTTGGGAATGAAGGGACATCATAAATTGGTCATCAAACCACTGTGAATTCTACCAATAGTTAGATGACCACTTGTTGGGGACATCTTTAGAGGTGTAGACATACCCCTACAAAAGGTATATATTAGACCAGATGCTCTCTGAGGTTGCTTCTACTTCTGAGATTGTGTGATTTTTTTGATCTATTCATCTCAACCATTGTATTGTATTGACATAACCCCTTATCCTCTCCCTTATAGATGACATTCCAGAGACTTTAAAACTTCCTGCTGCCCCTCTGACTACTCATAACCCACTGTGAATAAGCTTTCAAATCTAAGGTAGAGATTCTTACTCCTGATCTCTCTATTGTCAAAACTGACCAGTCTGCAGTCAGAGCTCCTAAAATCTTTGCTTTTATTAGGTGGCCATTAGTGATCTCAGGTGTAAGAGCAGAGAGGAATCCCATGACATGTTATCCCCAAAAGTCATAAATCATACTCAGTGATTGCAATGGCAGGGAGGTGTGATCAGGCAGGTGGGCTTTCTTGTGTTCCTGAGATCATACTCTATAAATGGCTTTTCCTTCTGCTCCTATAATGAGCTTGTTCTGCCATTTGAATGGTGCAATAGGGAGACAGTGTGTTAGAGAGGAAATAGCATGGCATTTGGAATTGGAAACTGCAGGTTAGAAAATCAGCTCTGACAGTTACTGCCTGTGTGACTCCTCTGGGCCTCATTTTCCTCATCTTTAGGCTGAGAAAGTCTCATGAGATTACCACTAAGGTCCCTACTCTTAACCTATGAAGGTGAGAATAGAAAGATATCCTTAGTTCAAAGAAAATTAGAACACAGAATGTTAGAGCCAGAACAGAACTTAAATTTTAGGAAACATTATGATGAAATATAGATTTGAAGCTAGAAGAGTTCTTAGAGGCCATCAAATCCAATTCCCTTATTTTAACAATGAAGAAATTAAGTCATAGAAAGGTTGCCCAGTGTCATTCAGCTAGTATCTGAGCCAGGATCCAAATTCAGTTTTTCCTAGCTTCACTCTAGTCACTTTTTCCTAGTCACTGATGTATCCACTACTCTGACTGGAAGGGGCCTTAGAACCAAGAAGGTTAGAACATCAAAAGGAATCCTAGAATTCATCTAGTCCAATTCAGTATTTCAATGACTCAGAGAAGGAAAATAATTTGCATAAGGTCACACAGCTAATTAGGGCAGCTCATTTTTGTAACTCATCTCCCAACTCTTAGTTTATTGTCTTTTCCCATCTCAGACTCTGCCCCCCCACTCTTTTACCTACCCAAATGCAATGAAACATCATCTCTCTCAGGGGCCAACTACTAGGAAAGAATGCCACCTACTGAGTCACCATCAGAATGCACAGTGTCTTGGGGACACAAGAGCTAGATTCAGTCTCTACACTTTCTTATCCATTTACCTCTCTCCCCATTATACCTTTGCATTATGGAAGACTTACTTCACTATGTCCCATGGGCCAGTGGAGAACAAAACAAGATTCTAGAGAAACCAAATGGGATTTTCCACAGTTTCACTGACATCACTATATAATGGAAAGAGCTGTGTTTTGGAAATCAGAATAATCAACTTTAGCCCACTTCCTCTTCTTACTAGGAGGCTAAGAAGAACTGGGTCCAAGTTTTGCTTATTCTATATGAGCCCGGGCAAATCACTTGACTTCAGGGACATGGATAGACATGTGTGAACTGAGCAGAACCAAGAGAGCAATTTATACTATAATATCAATATTACAAAAACATTTTCAAAAACTGGAATTCTGAGCAACTAAATGTTCAACCAATATTTCAAAGGACTGGTAAAGTAAAATGCTACTAACCTCATGATAGAGAGATGAAGGTTTAATAAGCAGAATAAAAATTACATTTTTTGACATGACCAATGTGGTAATTCAATTTACTTGATGAAGTTATGTGGCATGTATTCTGAATTTATTTTCCTTTCTTTTCCATCCTTCCTTCCTTCCTTCTTTCCTTCCTTTCTTCCTCTTTCTTCTTTCTTTCTTTCTCTTTTCTCTCTCTTTCATCTTTCCTTTGTTTACATTGGGGGAGATAGGAGGGAGAAAAAGTAAATTCTTGATAATTGAAAAAAAATTAATTTAATTTAAAAATACTCCTGCTTCTCCAAAAAACTCTCCAAGATTTTAAGTGTCAGAACACTAGTCATGATATCTAAAATGGTAGAAGAAATTTCCATTAGTATAGGATTCTCCTACACTAATGGATTCAGAAAGAAATCCATCCTCCCACCCACCCCCAAAAATAATTACTATAGAAATGTGACTTATTGTAACTTGTATCACTTTGGAAAATTCTCTTAACTCATCTGAGCCTCAGTTTCCCCATTTATCAAAGGGTAATAAGCCCTGCCCATTCTTCTTCACAGGATGGTTGTGAAAGATGGAAGGATATCATTGATGTAAAAACGCTTTGTACACTCTAAAGGACTTTTCAAATGTAAGGCATTATTTTTATTGACTTGAAGCTCTGGGGGATAAACAAACCAAAGTCAAAGCCTGATGACTCCGAATTAAGCAGAGTTTCAAAATGAAATCTGTTACAGTTGCCACCATCCATTTTCATCTGAAAATGATTTAAGCTATTGAAATTCAGCACAATACATCCAACAAAGGCAACTTCTTAGTCAGTGCCTGATGACAGAAGAGATAGGTTGATCTGTATATGCATTTCCTTAAAAAAAACCTTCTGTGATGTATGTGTGTATACATATATGTATATATATGTATACGCACATACATATATACACATAAATATATATACATGCACAAATACACAGATATATACATATATATAAAAATGCACACATATGCACATATATGTATGTGTGTATATATGGCCATAAACTGTGTGTGTGATGAGAGGGAGAGGGAGAGGGAGAGGGAGAGGGAGAGGGAGAGGGAGAG